>NW_028318553.1:637500-937500 GCF_062004578.1 Staurois parvus | reverse complement strand
CACATGCTCAGTTTGGTGTGTATTGCTAGAGATTTTTTTTTGGGGGGTAGGGAGCATGTGATCAGCACAGGGCCAAATAGCACTGTCCGGACAGAGGGTCAGGGGTCCTGCAGTCTCATAAGACTGTCGTGGGAGAATGAAAACTCCTCTACAAGTTTTAACCAGTGCTCATCTGATAGAAGTCACAAGACTGCTACAGTATATACAGCTGATGAGAAAAGCTATTTAGCAGTTTATATTTACCAAAATAACTGCATTTCCATGTTGTGTGTACTGTGGGAGACCAGATAAAGTGAATAAAGGGTCCGGGGAGACCAGATATAGTGAATGCAGGGTCCGGGGAGATCAGATATAGTGAATGCAGGGTCTGGGGAGACCGGATATAGTGAATGCAGGGTCCGGGGAGAGCAGATGTAGTGAATGCAGGGTCTGTGGAGACCAGATATAGTGAATGCAGGGTCTGGGGAGACCAGATATAGTGAATGCAGGGTCCGGGGAGACCAGATATAGTGAATTCAGGGTCCGGGGAGATCAGATATAGTGAATGCAGGGTCCGGGGAGACCAGATATAGTGAATGCAGGGTCCTGGGAGACCAGATATAGTGAATGCAGGGTCCAGGGAGACCGGATATAGTGAATGCAGGCTCCAGGGAGACCAGATATAGTGAATGCAGGGTCCAGGGAGACCGGATATAGTGAATGCAGGGTCCGAGGAGACCAGATATAGTGAATTCAGGGTCCGGGGAGACCAGATATAGTGAATGCAGAGTCCAAGGAGACCAGATATAGTGAATGCAGGGTCCGGGGAGAGCAGATATAGTGAATGCAGGGTCCGAGGAGACCAGATATAGTGAATGCAGGGTACGGGGAGACCAGATATAGAGAATGCAGGGTCCGGGGAGACCAGATATAGTGAATACAGGGTCCGGGGAGACAGGATATAGTGAATGCAGGGTCCCGGGAGACCAGATATAGTGAATGCAGGGTCCAGGGAGACCAGATATAGTGAATGCAGGGTCCGGGGAGACCGGATATAGTGAATGCAGGGTCCGGGGAGACCAGATATAGTGAATGCAGGGTCCGGGGAGACCGGATATAGTGAATGCAGGGTCCGTGGAGACAGGATATAGTGAATGTAGGGTCCGGGGAGACCAGATAGAGTGAATGCAGGGTCCGGGGAGATCGGATATAGAGAATGCAGGGTCTGGGGAGACCGATTATAGTGAATGCAGGGTCCGGGGAGACCAGATAGAGTGAATGCAGGGTCCGGGGAGACCGGATATAGAGAATGCAGGGTCTGGGAAGACCGATTATAGTGAATGCAGGGTCCGGGGAGACCGGATAGAGTGAATGCAGGGTCCGGGGAGACCAGATAGAGTGAATGCAGGGTCCGGGGAGACCAGATAGAGTGAATGCAGGGTCCATGGTTTAGTAACACTTTAATGCATTTGGGTGCTATTCAAAATGAATGGCATTGCAATGCGTCACCGCACGTAACGTGTGTTGTGGTTATGTTCATATTAATGTGTATGTTTCCATAATGCATTGATATAAATCGAGGGTGAAAATTGTGACATCTTTCATTGTATCCAATCCAAATGTGTATACAAGTTACTGTATGTTACATTGAAGATACATTGCAGTGTCCTCAGTACCAAAGACATTCCTTGTATTGAGGGCTGATGGTGAGTACGGCCAGCTTGTATGTCCTTAATCACAGCTGATGCTTCAAGAGAAAAAAATCTTCTGCTGGATCTCTCTTAATTACTTCTGCTGGCTTCTGCGGATTGCTGTACTCCCTCAATTAACAGTGGATTCCAATCCAAGATCCAGCGGAGCAGAAAATGACTACAGATTGTTGGCGGATGGGGTTAATGCCGAGTGCAACACAAGATGGGGAGGATGGAGGGGGGGGTATCAATAATAACATCAATAATAATAATAAGAAGATGAGGAGAAAGATGTGTGGGAGCCTGGCAGCCTGGGGGTTAAAGTCTTCCCATTACACACTGACCCCCCACTGAAATCTGCATGAAATGTTCTGGAGAAGCTCTGCGATCCACCGGCAGTGAGAGGGAATAAAGGCGACATATGGACAGAGATTGGAGGGATCCCAGACAATGCTGGGGGTCCCAGATCTGATGTCCCTGGGGGAGAGATCTCCAGATCGATTCCAATGTCTGATCCCCACAGTGTGTGTGTGTGGAGATCAGCATTGTATGTACAGTATATCATGGATCTACACAAATGTATACATATCTACTGTATCAATGACTTCTCATACATAATCCCAGAATAGGATTACAGAGCAATACTGTCATACATTCTGCTATTTATTCTCTGTATCTGTCTATCCATCCATCCTTCATTCCTCCTACCTATTTATTATTTTATTTATTTATTCATCTATCTCCCTATCATCTATCTATCTATCTATCTATCTATCTATCTATCTATCTATCTATCTCCCTATCATCTATCTATCTATCTATCTATCTATCTATCTATCTATCTATCTACCCTTGATTTATCTATCTATTGATCTATCATCGATTCAACCATCCAATCGACCATATTTATCTATTTATTTACTAGAGTATCTATCCATCCATAGCTCTATGATCTATCTATCTATCTATCTATCTATAACTATCTATCTATCTATCTATCTATCTATCTATCTATTTATCTATCTATAACTATCTATCTATCTATCTATCTATCTATCTCTCTGTCCATCACTGTATTCTCTATCTATCTATCTATCTATCTATCTATCTATCTATCTATCTATCTATCTGTCTATCTTGATCTATCTATCTATCTATCTATCTATCTATCTATCTATCTATCTATCTATCTATCTATCTATCTATCTGTCTGTCTGTCTGTCTGTCTGTCTGTCTATCTATCTATCTATCTATCTATCTATCTATCTATCTATCTATCTATCTATAACTATCTATCTATCTATCTATCTATCTATCTATCTATCTATCTATTTATCTATCTATAACTATCTATCTATCTATCTATCTATCTATCTATCTATCTATCTATCTATCTATCTATCTATCTGTCTGTCTGTCTGTCTGTCTGTCTGTCTGTCTGTCTGTCTGTCTGTCTGTCTGTCTGTCTGTCTGTCTGTCTGTCTATCTATCTATCAATCTGTCTATCTATCTATCTATCTATCTATCTATCTATCTATCTATCTATCTATCTATCTATCTATCTATCTATCTATCTATCTATCTATCCATCCATCCATCTATCCATTCAATCAACTCTCTCTCTCTCTTTCTCTCTTTGTCTGTGTGGAGTGGCAGTCCTCTGTCGTCCAGCTGATCCCATTATGACACATCCAATGTTCATGCTCTTCTGTGGTCTGTACATTGGATGTCATCTCCTCTCGGTGTGAGTCAGAACTTTCTGTGTATGTAGGTGTTGTGATGTGATGTGTGTTCCCAGGTATCAGACCTCTCATGCGTGTGACGGTACAGCCTGTAGTCTCTGACATGTAGCGGAAATGTGAAATGGGCACCTTCAGATGTGGTTATAGGAACAACCTTCGCCCCAGTAACAAATGAGTGTAATTGGCGTAAAAGAGGAATGAGCACAACACGGGGCCCTGGACTGAACGGCTCATTCCGCAAATATTGCCAACCCCAGGGAAAGCACATTACCGCCACATACACACTTCTAGCCAGAGCACTCTTAAAGGGAGACTCGCTTCTAGATGATTCCATGTGTCATTATTTCCCCTACAGAGGAATATGATTGCTATATACGGTTATATGAAAAGCTCCTGTTGGGTAAATTCAGCTCTTTACCTCCTTCTCTTAGCTTTCTTCCATATTGACGTTCTGAAAATATCTGGCCATGCGCACAATGACCTCACCCCTTCTCTGATTATTGTTTAATTTGGCCCTGAGCTCCTCCTACTTACTATGACATCTAGAGCAGGGGTCTCCAAACTTTCTAAACAAAGGGCCAGTTTACTGTTTTTCAGACTTTAGGTGGACCGGACTGTCATTGGGAGTAAAGAACACATCTTTGGTATTAGGGAGAGGAATAGCACTCCGTCCTTGGTGTCAGTGGGAAAAATAGTGCCCCATCGTTGGTGTCAGTGGGAAAAATAGTGCCCAATCAGTTGGTGTCAGTGGGAAAAATAGTGCCCCATCGTTGGTGTCAGTGGTGGGAATAATGCCCCATCATTGGTGTCAGTGGGAGGGATCTTGCCCCATCATTGGTGTCAGTGGGAGAAATAGTGCCCCATTGTTGCCGTTAGGGGAAGGAATAGTACCCCATTGTTGTTGGCATTTGGAGGAATAGTGCCCCATCATTGGTGTCAGTGGGAAGGATATTGTCCCATCATTGGTGTCAGTGGGAGAAATATTGCCCCGTCATTGGTGTCAGTGGAAGAAATAGTGCCCCATTGTTGCCATTAGTGGGATGAATAGTTGAGCTCCTCCTACTTACTATGACATCTAGAGCAGGGGTCTCCAAACTTTCTAAACAAAGGGCCAGTTTACTGTTTTTCAGACTTTAGGTGGACCGGACTGTCATTGGGAGTAAAGAACACATCTTTGGTATTAGGGAGAGGAATAGCACTCCGTCCTTGGTGTCATTTGGAGAAATAGTGCCCAATCAGTTGGTGTCAGTGGGAAAAATAGTGCCCCATCATTGGTGTCAGTGGGAAAAATAGTGCCCCATCGTTGGTGTCAGTGGGGGGAATAATGCCCCATCATTGGTGTCAGTGGGAGGGATATTGCCCCATCATTGGTGTCGGTGGAAGAAATAGGGCCCCATTGTTGCCGTTAGTGGGAGGAATAGTGCCCCATTGTTGTTGTCAGTTGGAGGAATAGTGCCCCATCATTGGTATCAGTGGGAGGGATATTGCCCCATCATTGGTGTCAGTGGGGGGAATAATGCCCCATCATTGGTGTTAGTGCGAGGGATATTGCCCCATCATTGGTGTCAGTGGGAGAAATAGTGCCCCATTGTTGCTGTCAGTAGGAGGAATGGTGTCTTGTATCAGTGGGAAGGAAAATGCCCAAAGGGCTGGATAAAGGTAAACAAAGGGTCACATCCAGCACCGGGCTGCAGTTTGAAGACCATTAATTTGGAGCAACATTTTAGAAGGTTTAATAAATTAACAGGCAAAATAAGACATTGTTCACATGGGGTGTGCTATATCGTAGCATGGACATGGCTGCTGCCCCCAATTTGACATCCTTGTGGGTGCATGTCCCCAAATGCAGACAGCATGAGTTCGAAGACACAAGCAAGCCACTGTCCCAGGGATACCGGCAATAGTAAGAGCCTGATAGGTGTTCCAACTCGTTTCCCCTCTGTACACAACTATGGCTTTGATATAGTTGGGCTTTTGAAAGCTGACTTTTGATTGGCTGTCTCTTTTGCGGACCCTATACTACAATGAAGTCTCATTTCAGGTATTAGTAGATGCTGAGATGTGATGGCAGAGCTAACCAGAGATAGGCGTTTATAAAATACATGGTGCAGCTGGGATGCATGAGGGAGCCTCCATGGTACCGTACACCAAGGCGTAGCCATCAGCATCTGGGTGAGCAAGCCATTTATATGGAAATGTGTCCAGCCATCGTTATGAATTCCACACTTGTTGCCTCCGTCTCACCAGTCGCGCATTTCTTGTATGTGTTCACAGAGGCAGAGCGCTGATTGCAAGGCTGTTGGGGCATTGACAGTAACAGCAACAAGATTTTAAGACTCAAGGCTTTGTTAAAGGAAACCTGCCACCGAGGGAAATCTAGAGGCTGCCACTGCCAACCTCCTCCTGAAAATGCAACTCATTTGACTACCATGCTCATCCAATGGCTTCAGTTCTGTTGTACTGAGCCCAAAAGCAAACGTTTATTATATTGCAGCTTACCAATTCTTCTTATGTGGTGGTTGCATTAGCTTTCTTTTTTAGGTTTTCTTTCTTTTATTTTCACCTGGTGATCTGACCAGGAATCTGTTTCTTTTTTTCAAAAGAACAAGCTCTCCTGCAAAATGTATCAGTTACAGAGATGAGACAAACCATTTACCACTGGCGGGGGTGCTTACAACGGTTGGCTTTTATTTATTCATATAAAAACAGCTGATGACTCATAGGTTGTTATGGACGGGGTGGGCTAGTTATCAGTATGTACCACATTCCTGGACCACCACTTAACCCCTTGACTACCGGGCACTCTCACCCCCTTCCTGCCCAGAGTAATTTTCAGCTTTCAGTGCTGTCGCACTTTGAATGACAATTGCGCAGTCATGCAGCACTGTACCCATATGAAATTTGTATCATTTTTTTCACACACAGAGCCTTCTTTTGGTGGTATTTAATCACCGCTGGGGGTTGTATTTTTTGCGCTATAAACAAAAAAAGAGAAAAAAAAAGGTTTTCTTTGTTTCTATTACTGTATAACATTTTGCTAACAGGTAATTTTTCTCCTTCACTGATGTGCATTGATGAGGCTGCACTGATAGGCAGCACTGATGGGCACTGATAAGCGGCATTGATGGGGTGGCACTGATATGCAGCAATGATGGGCACTGATAGACGGCAGTGATGAGGTGGCACTGATATGCAGCAATGATGGGCACTCATAGGCGGCACTGATGGGCAGCACTGATGGGTGGCACTGACTGGCGGCACTGCTGGGCACTGACTGGTAGCACTGCTGGGTGGCACTGCTGGGCAGCACTGTTGGGTGGCACTGCTGGGGGCACTGCTGGGCATTGTTGAGCACAGGTGGGTGGCACTGCTGGGCACTGATGGGTGGCACTGCTGGGCAGCACTGTTGGGTGGCACTGATTGGGGGCACTGCTGGGCACTGATGGGCACAGGTGGGTGTCATTGCTGGGCAGCACTGTTGGGTGGCACTGATGGGTGGCACTGCTGGACAGCACGGTTGGATGGCACTGATGGGGGGCACTGCTGGGCACAGGTGGGTGGCACTGCTGGGCAGCACTGTTGGGTGGCACTGATGGGGGGCACTGCTGGGCACTGATGGGCACAGGTGGGGGGCACTGCTGGGAACTTATGGGCACAGGTGGGTGGCACTGCTGGGCAGCACTGTGTGGTGGCACTGATGGGCACAGGTGGGTGGCTCTGCTGGGCAGCACTGTTGGGTGGCACTGATGGGTGGCACTGATGGGCACAGCTTGGCATTTGTGGGTGGCACTGCTGGGCACTGATCATCAGTGTCCTGATGATCAGTGCCAATCTGTTTTCTGACAATTGCCGCTTACCGGCAGTACTTTCCTCACGCTGTGACAGCATTAGGAAAGTGCAGCTGATAACCAGCAACTGCATTTACCTGGTAATCCGCTGTGTCATTGGACACAGCTGATCACGTGGTAAAAGGCTGCTGTGATTGGCCTTTTATCACATCATGTGATCAGAGGTGTTCATAGGACACAAGGATTGCGGAGATCGCCGGGTGCATGCCGCTGGGGGTGCGCAGGAGGGCGCGTTCTGGGAGGACGTCATATGACGCCCCCCCAGAACTGGACAGCCGCACTGTAGCCGTCATTTGGCTATAGCGTGGTTGGCAAGAGGATAATTACCGCAGACATTTAGTTATTTTTTTCCTTTTGTGAATTGACTTTGAGGTCTTTTTATGCTGTATTTACTGAGAGTTTTTGCTATTTTCAGTAAATACTTCATACTAGTAATAGTGAATTGACACTTTCAGTATCTCATGCAATATGTGGTCATGTGACCGACTTAACCCTTTAGTGAATTGTGACCATTGCCATAAAGCACAAGTGTTAATGGGCCCTTAAAGTGTAAGTCCTGACCAGGAACTTCCATATTCTCCCTTTTGGTTCAGAACCATGGACAGCAGTAATGAGGTTTCAGAACGACGGACAGCGCTTTTAGTAATCTGAAAAGCTATGGAAACCATCCAGCAAAATACAACTATGGCCACCCATGACAAGTATGTGTTGCAGCCAGGGGCGGACTGACCATTTGGAAATTCGGGCACTGCCTGAGGGCCCGGGGTCAGTAGGGGGCCCCATGAGATGCCCCTGGTACCTTTTTCATAGGCTTTTGTGAGTTTGGGCAAGGACGCAGGGGCCCCATGATCCCCTATTGCCCGGGGGCCCCATGAGTTGTCAGTCCGCCCCTGGTTGCAGCACTTTACCCCCCCTTCCTGACCAGGGCATTTTTGTGATACGGCACTGCGTTAATTTAACTGACAATTGTGTGGACATGCAACGCTCCACCCAAACGAAATTTGGGCTCTTTTTTTCCTCACAAATAGAGCTTTCTTTCAGTGGTATTTGATCACTTCTGCGTTTTTTATTTTTTGCACTATAAACAAAAAAAGGCCGACAATTTAAAAAAAAAAATCTATATTTTTGACTTTTTGCTACTAAACATGTCCAATAAAAAATGTAAAAAATCTAATTTCGTCATAAATTTAGGCCAAAATGTATTCTGCTCCATGTCTTTGCTAAAAAAAATCCCAATACGTGTAAATTAATTGGTTTTCATGAAAGCTATAGCGTCTACAAATGGCGGTATATATAGTGGATTTTTTTTTTTACTAGTAATGGCAGCGATCAGCGACTTATAGACTGCGGCTGGCATTCTGACACTGGGGGGGAACTGACTTGGTGTCACTGACATCCTCTGTGACACCAATACAGTGATCAGTGCTAATAAAAAGCAATGACACTACTAACCCATATGGAAGAAAAATATATTTGAAATATATTTAAAAAATATTCTTCCCAAATATTTTGACAAATATTTGAAATACTACAATTTTGGCCATATTCAATATATTGCAAAATATATTTGGAGTGGGGGGGATTCGTGCTAGGAGGGGGGAGGTTTTTTTGGGGGGGAGAGGGCAAATTTGTGCTGGGAGCATGTGGGGAGAGAGAGGATTTGAGCTGGGGAAGGGATGGGGGGGCAAAGATTTACAGAGAAAAATGTCCATGTATTGCAGCAATGTGCATGTGTTGCTTTTGGCACATACTGCTTTGCTGTAGCTCTCTCTCTCCCCCCCCCCTTCTCCCCCCCCTCTCTCTCCCCCCCTCTCTCTCCCCTCTCTACCCCCCTCTATCTCTCCCCCCCTCTCCCCCCCCCCTCTCTCTTCCCCCCTCTCTCCCTCCCTCCCCCTCTTTCCCTCTCTCTCTCTCTCTCGCCCTCCCTCTCTCCATCACTCTCTCTCCCCTCCCTCTACCTCCCTCCCCCCCTCTCTCCTTCCCTCCCCCCTCTCTCTCTCCCTCTCTGCCCTTCCTCTCTTCTCTCTCCCCCCCTTTCTCTCCCTCTCCCTCTCTCCCTTCCCCTTCTCTCTCCCCCCTCTCTTCTCTTCCTCTCTCTGATCCCCCCCTCTCTCTTTCTCTCTCTCCCTCCTCCTTCTCTCCCCCCCTCTCTCCTCTCCCTCTCTCTCTCCCCTTCTACCCCCCCTCCCTCCCCCTTCTCCCCCCCATCTCTCTCTCCTCTCCCTCTCCTCTCTCTCTCCTCTCCCTCCCCCTTCTCTCTCCTCTCCCTCCCCCTTCTCTCTCTTCCTCTCTATCTCTCCCTCTCCCCCCTCTCTCTCCCTCCCCCTTCTCCCTCCCTCCCCCCCTCTCTCTCTCCCCTCTCTCTCTCCTCTCCCTCCCCCTTCTCTCTCCTCTCCCTCCCCCCTCTCTCTTCCTCTCTCTCTCCCTCCCCCCTCTCTCCCACCTACTTCTCTCTCTTCCCCCCTCTCCTCTCTCTCTCCTCTCCTGCTCTCTCTTCTCTCTCTCTCCCCCTCTCTCTTCTCTCTCTCTCTCCTGTCAGTCAATAGGAAGGCTGATACTTAATTCCAGAATTATTCATTGCAATGTGAAGCCCATGATTTATCGCCCCTCAATTCATCTCCCATCATCGGAATATCTTCACACATGGCCGAATGTGACCTTTTCTAAATATGCATCCATCATGTTCCAACAAACATGTACTTGGGAGTCCGGCTCGGTAAGATGTCAAGTGCGCCCATTATATTAGCTGTTCTGTCATTTGCAGTGTGAATTATATAGAGCTGTCTGGCAGGAGGATCACACCAAGGCTGCTGTTCAACTTGACCATACACGATACAGTCTGATTGTACAATCTCCTATAGATTTGTACTGGAAGAACCTGCCTGATTGGATGTACATTAAATTGACTGCTTAGCAAGGAGCCCATATGACAGAGTTTTGGTAATACTAAGTCTAGGTTCACACCTACACTGGTTGCATTTGAGCCATTTCTGCATTGCGTTTTGTGTTGTGTTTTTGCTGTGTTTTTGATGCATTTTTTAATTTTTTCGATTTTTTTTATTGTTCTTGTTGCTAGGCAGATTTAAAACGTAAAACACATCAAAAATGCAGCAAACGTGCAATACATGCTTTTCTGCATAGTTTCCATTGAAGCCTATAGAACCAAAAATGCAATGCTTTGTGTTAAAAAACTTGTTGGCAGAATAAAATGCAAAACGCATCAAAAACGTATCACAAGCGCATCAAAAATGCATAAACAACACATTACATGCTTTTCTGCAGCATCTCCATTGAAGTCTATAGAATCAAAAACGCATTGTTTTGCGTTAAAAAAAGTCCCTGACGCTTTCCAAAAAACGCACCGGGTGAAAACGCAGAGATGTGAACGTGTCCCATAGGAAATCATGTTAAAAAGACTGTACTGCATTTCTGCAAAACGCCAAATGCTGCAGAAAACGCCTAGCGTGTGAACCTAGAGTAAGGACCAGTTCAGACTACATGCGTTTCAGTTGTTTTTTTTTTCTGCATCCAAAACACACAGAAAGAAGGTGATATGGTTGTCAATGTCATAGTTCACATCAGTGCTTGCAGTTCCAGTGCGTTCCGGTTGCAGAAAAAAAGTAGAACAGGCTGCATTTTTTCTGCACAGAACTGTACTGGAACGCGGTAAAACGCATCAAAAACGCACTGGAATGCACCAAAAACGCACTGGAATGCACATGTCCCGTTTAATTTTAAGAAAAAGAGGGGAAAAATTACCGGAAAGCATCAAAAACGCAACGGAACGTGCCAAAAATGCATAAAAAACGCACCAGAACACACCAAAAACACGCATGCAGAAACGCATCTGGAACGTATCTGGACTGCGTTTCTATGGTGTGAACCAGCCCTAATGGAAACTGTACAGACACCATGAAAACAGATTGTAAAATATATTTTTATAGCACCAACCATCACGCAGTGCTTTATATGTGCATGCGCGAAAGTTCAGCCATATTCGCACAGTGAGCTACACGGCTCGCTGTACAGGGGGGACAGGCAGGGACACCTATGCGTTTTCCGCTGCATTATGCATTTTGCAGAAACGCACAGCAGTCCATTTAACATGATTTCCTATGACATGTTCACATCTGTACATTTTCACCCGGTGCGTTTTTTGGAAAGGGTCAGGGACTTTTTTTAAACACAAAACGTTGCATTTTTGGTTCTATAGACTTTAATGGAGATGCTGCAGCAAAGCAAGTAATGTGTTTTTTATGCATTTTTGATAAGCTTTTGATATGTTTTTGATGCGTTTTGCATTTTATTCTGCCCAATATGGTGGAAAAAACTAGCAAAACACATCAAAAACGTGGCAAAAACGCATGTGCAAAAAGCAGTGCAGAAATGGATCAAACGCAAACTGTGTGAACCTAGCCTTAACGTTGCCCTAAACATAGGCTTGCGCAGGGGGTGCGCCTGGTGTGCCTGGGCACACCCTAAGCACCCTATGCGCCAGGGCTGCTGATAAGGAAGTACATCTGGCCCTGCTGTACAGCCTGTATATTTTTTGTTAGCGTAGGTTTCCTTTAAGAAATGCTTCCCATTTTCAGCGTGCCAGCCGCAGGTGACAGCGAGTCCTTAATCTGTGACGGACAACCAGAGCCCAGTTGCTTGGCATGCCTTAATTACCAGGCAGGAATCTGACTTCCCAAGATGCCTTGCAGGCATGATAATGACATGGAGACCAATGCTGGCACGATAAAGCTGCCTACAGCTAGAGAACATTTCTTCTGATCCGATGTCCAGACTGGGAAACGTTCCGCTGCCTGAAAGCCTTCGCTGGGGCTGGATGGGCAGGCTTGCCCAGGGGAAGAATCTATCGACTAGGATGGGTTTTCTCTGTCAATCTCTATTGTTTTTACTTCCCATATGGAAGAAAAATATATTTTAAATATATTCTTCCCAAATATATTGCCATATATTTGAAATGCTACAATTTTGGCCATATTCAATATATTTCGATGTATTTATATATATATATATCTCCTAGATTGTAAGCTCCTAGGATCAGGGCCCTCCTATCCCTCTTGTATTGAACTGTATTGTTGCTGTATTGTCTCCCGTTATATTGTAAAGTGCTGAGCAAACTGTTGGCGCCATAAATCCTGTATAATAATAAAAATAATAATAATATAATAATTTTGTAATAAAAATGCATTTCAACATACAGTATATATATGTATATGGATATATATATATATATGTATATATGTGTATATATATATGTATATATATATATATGTATGTGTGTATATATATATATATATATATGTGTATATACATATATATATATATATATATAAAAAAAATATATATATATATACACACTGTATGTTGAAATGCGTTTTTATTACAAATTATTACAAAATATATGAAAAAATATTTTGAAAAATACATTTCAAATATACTGTATGTCTTTAAGACTACAAATCTACATTTTTGGAAGGCATTTACAAATGTATATGTAACAATATATGTTAAAATGACTTTTTTATATGTTTAAAAAAAAATGTGAAGGGCATATTTTTAAAAAAAAAAATATTTTTAAAAATATACTATTCAGATTTTTTTTAATATAAAAAAGTCTTTTTAACATATATTTGTAAATGCATTCCAAAAATGTAGATTTGTTTTTTTAAAGACATACAATATGTTTGAAATGTATTTTTAAAAATATTTTTCATATATTTTGTAATAAAAACACATTTCAACATACAGTGTGTATATATATATATATATATATATATATATATTGGAATATATTTTGAAATATATTGAATATGGCCAAAATTGTTGCATTTCAAATATATGTCAATATATTTGGGAAGAATATTTTTAAATATATTTCAAATATATTTTTCTTCCGTGTGGGTTGTTAAAGGGGTACCTACAGTGTTCCCCCAATTCCCCCTATAGACACAGACATACAAATTCAGTGCCGTTCTTAAAGTGGACCTGTCACTAAGAGCAAAGTAACAGGTTCTCTTTGTAGCAACCTCCACCACCAACACTAACCTGCTGGTTTATGTTGGTTGTATGATGCTGTATTACCCAACACCCATATCCCCAGCTATTCAATAAGGAATGACAGTATTAGTCCGCATGCATATTGGGCGTTTCTACAGCGGCTGTTTTTGGCGTTTAGGCGTTTTTTTTTCCACAGCCAGTAAACTCCGCAGCATGTTATCCTATGTGTCCATGCACACTTAGGCTTTAGGCTCGGTTCACACCTATGCAGTTTGCGTTTGATCCATTTCTGCAGTGCTTTTTGCGGTGCGTTTTGCATTTTTATACATGTTTTGCATTTTTTTTTGCAAATTGTTGCTGGCCAGATTAAAACACAAAACGGATAAAAAACACATAAAAAATGCATCAAAAACGCATCAAAAAGAAGCAATGGGGCCCTGTACAGCCAACGTGAAAGGGCCCCCAAATTAACACAGTTTACTATGCTTCCGTTATGAATGAACACAGCGAGTGATTGGTACCAATCACTCGTTGTGTTCATTCATGAAACGGAAGGGGCCGGTGAATGTAACATATTTACAGACCTTTTTCCCCACTCTTCATCCTAAGGATCCTATTGTGTGCTTGTTGCTGCTGGTGGGAAGGAGAGGAGAGAAGCACTACGGGGCTGGAGGGGCATCAGCATGGGTAACTGTATGGTGTACTGGGAGGTGCTGCAGAGGGAGCCATACAGGGGATCAGTTCCAGTAATGCCCCCCCCCCCCGCTGTGCCGATCACCCTCCCTGCCCACATCCGATTCACCCATCTGCCTGGGCCCCCCTTCAGGTCTGGGCCCCATACAGGAGGGCCAGCGATACCCCCTTATCCACGGCCCTGGATGTTTAAAGAGTGGCCCCATTCACGTGGATGGGTCACACTGGGCAGGCGCTACATCCACTGAAAGCGTCAGGGGGTATCATTTCTCCTCGAAGCAAAGCATCACAGCCACAGCAGGTGTACAGCCCCAGCTGCTGCCTCTGCAACCAATGGGAGAAAGGTTGGGGGGGTGGTAAAAATGCGAATCAATCGCTAGTGTGAATGAGCCCTTAGAGTAAGAGTCCCCATTGAGAGATTTCTCCTTCATTCCTGTTCTAGTGTCAGTCAAGGCTCCTTGTCGCCTAGCGCCATGACGTCCAGGCCCCCTGTGCATGCAGTGCTTTGTGGAATGAGTCCGGGGGTGTCAGCGACACTCTCAGTCTCGGCTCCTAATAACCGTTGACAAATAGCAGATCAGTACACATACGTGTCAATCAGCCTCCGCCAACTGTCAGCGCTCCGCAGTAACTCCTCGCTGCAGGAGTCCCATTACAGGGAGATAATTTTACCGCACAGCCCACTATAATCCACGGGGGGGATTTATCAGTCAGCGAGGGGGAAAATGTTTTGCCTTTTTTTAGTGCGTGGTTGTTAGGACATCAATCATCCCCTGACATTGTGTGACCTGATAATTTTTCTTATGCCGCCGTCTGTGAATGCAATAAACATAAAAAAGAAAGCAGAACTCCAGACAAAAACAAGAGGAAAATGAATAGCTTGTTAGAGGAAGAAAGAAAAACAACATAACCTGCTTTTGCCGCAATATCCACCTTCAATCCTGAGATATTCCTGCAGTACTTGCTTCTGCCACTAGATGTCCTCAGTCTAATGGTCAGCATCATTCAACGTATTTCCTCTGAGCCCAGGCCATTCTGGGCATGGCCACAGCTTGCATACCCTGCTCTCTCCTCCTATCAGCATGCAGCGTGGCTCCTTGTGCTGCTTCTTCCTCTTACACCCCAACCCTGCTGTACAGAGGTGGATACCAGGCCAGGTTCAGGTACTTGCACTGTTTGCATTTAAAAAATAAATTGAATGAACTGTCAATGATAGCAGAGCTGAAAAAATGTCTTTTTATCTAGAACTCAGCTTCAACAGTTGTGGGGGGGGGGGGGAGGTGATGTAAAGGGGGGGGAGGCAGGTGATGTGAGGGGGGGCAGTGCTGTGTGTGTGTGGGGGGGTGATGTAAAGGGGAAGGCAGGTGATGTGAGGGGGGGGGGCAGTGGTGTGCGTGTGTGTAGGGGGGGGTGATGTATAGGGGGGGTGGGTGATGTGAGGGGGGCAGTGCTGTGTGTGTGGGGGGTGTGATGTAAAGGGGGGGTGGGGGGGGTGATGTGAAGAGAACGGAGGACAGTACTGTGGGGGGTGTTGATGATTAGAAAGGGGGATGAGGGCAGCACTGCGAATAAAGGGGGGGGGTGTTATGTAGAGGGGATTGAGTACACTACTGTGAAAGGGGTGGGTGTGATGTGAAGGGGGTGGGGGGCCTGAGAACAGGACTCTGAAGGGAAATCTATGATGTGCGGGGGACTGAGGACACGGCTATAAGAACAGGATTACGATATAAGGGGGCTGTGATGGGGGGGGGGGCTCTGAGTCTTTGAACAAACATGTGATTCGGACCTCTGCTGGAAGAAAATTTTACTGATGAGACCTCCATACATTTTAATCCAACCCCTGTTCTATAGCGTCTCTTCAACACCAGATGAAATTTCCAATCAGGCAGTAAGAGTGCATGCCCTGGCTGCTGCAGTGAAGCGAGTTCTGTGTAGAAAAAAATGCAGCATGTTCTACCTTGTTTTTCTGCCCTGGAATGCACTGGGACTGACCACACTGGTGTGAACTAGGCCATTGGAATCCATATAATCTACTGCTCATGCGTTTTTGTTGCAGGAAAAAAACGTACTGGACTGCATCTGGTCAGAACCGGCCTTAACCCGAGGTTCACACGCAGTACAGTCCATTTCACATGATTTCCTATGGGACAGGTTCATATCTCTACAATTTCACCCGCTACGTTTTTGGAAAGGGTCAGGGATTTTTTTTTAATGCACAAAGTTGCGTTTTTGGTTCTATAGACTTCAATGGAAACGCTGCAGAAAAGCATGTAATGCATTTTTGCTGCCTTTTTTTATGCCATTTTGCCGCATTTTTGATGCATTTTAAAACTTCCTAACACATAAAATACGTGTAAAAAATGCAGGTGCAAAAACACAAAACGCAGTGCAGAAACGGGTCAAACGGAAACTGAATAGGTGTGAACCTAGCCTTAAAGGATAAATTCACCTTTGGGAACATGTTATATGTTCCTCCTGTTTTTAGGGTGCAACATGTAACATGTTCCCATAGCCGCAGCCACCGCCCCCTCCGATAATACGGGAGGAAGTTTCCCCGCACTATCTGTCAAATTTGAAAACAGCGTGGCTGTGCAGAGCTCCGCCCACTGGGCCGCATCATTAATTAATGGACTTACGTGATTGAATGAACTACAAGTTCCAACAGCCTTAGTGGCTGTCAGCTTGTAGTTTTCAATGAACTACCACGGCACTGTGGAGCACCGGTACTTTATTGAAGCTTCCTGTCAGTGTGTCCCTTTATGTCAAAAGCAGTTTTAGACCGGCTAGAGAACAGCGATAGTAAATTAGAACCACTTACAGAATTGAGTGATAATGATTCGTGGGGGAAATTCATCATCAGACACTGAAAACGATTTTGTGACTTTGCTCAGTAATGTGCGAACTTGGAGCTATATTTCAAATGTCAGTGTTTTTGGTTTGATTATATTATTTAATTACATTTAATATTATTATATTATTATTTTTTATGATTATTTATTATATTATAATTTATGATTTCGTGTTTCAAATTTTATCTTACCCGGGATGTTTACTAGACTCTTGTTGGGACAGATTTCAGTGAGTTATTCCTAAGAATTACAGGCCTACAATAAAAAAACAACATATTTCCATGCAAAAAAATGTACCGCTTTGAGCACAGAAATATGGACATAATCAGACCGCTAGGGAGGTTAATAGTCAATGGGAAGAGTGGTTATTAAATTGGTGGTCAGTGAAAAGAATCCATGGCTCCAGAACTCTGAAGGCACCATCACATAGGAGATCGATCGGCCATAGCTCACGGAGCCCCCAGGAACATCTGGAGAGACTTTGGCTGGGAAAGGCTAATCTGAGGTTAGCTGGAAAGGCTGATTAAGGTGCTTAGGCAGCAAGCAGAGTTCAGGCATGTGTCAGGAGCAGGGGCGGACTGACCATTTGGAAACTCAGGCACTGCCTGAGGGCCTGGGGTCAGTAGGGGGCCCCATGAGATGCCCCTGGTACCTTTTATAGGCTTTTTTAAGTTTGGGCAAGGACACAGGGGCCCCATGATCCCCTATTGCCCGGGGGCCCCATGAGTTCTCAGTCCGCCTCTGGTCAGGAGGCAGGATTTTGACAATTACAGGTCTGGAAAGCGGTGACACACTCCTTAGGTGAAGCAATTATATGGCATGGGGGACACTAACAAAGCCAACATTCACCGGCAGCACAGAACAAGAAGTAATGGTATAAGGAGAAAGGAACCTTTCTATCCACCTGAGCATACCTTTTTTTTTTTTTTTCTAGGAGTCCCCATTTATTTTTGAATAATCGCAATCGGCCTCAATCACGCAGATAACGGAGCGTAGGAGGACGGGCTCCGCACGTCGCACTGTTAACCACAGCGCAAACTGCGATCCCACGGGCCATGTTATATTAATGAAAGCTGCTAGATTTTAGCATTGCATTAAACTCTCCGCTACAATTTATTTCATATTCTCCATTTAAAATTCCCCCCGGCAAAAGCTGGAAGTGGCAAGTGGTGGCGTAGTGTAATATAATTGGTATTAGTCTCGGGGAGCAAACCTGCGGCGTGCGCCCCCCTACTCAGGAGCTGGGTACGCCTGCAATGAGTCAGAAGGTTCAGGAGGGATCAGGTCTCCTGGGGAGGGAAGGGAGAGGTCATGATGTTGTGGAATTGCAGAGCGCAGCCACAGACTGCCAGGCGGACATAGGGCTATACAGTGCCAATTTTTTTTTTATTTCAGGTACTTATATAGTGCCGTCAATTTACGCAGCACTTTACATATATATTGTACATTCACATCAGTCCCTAACCCTCAAGGGGTGTACAATCTAAGGTCCCTAACTTACATTCATACATACATATACTAGGGACAATTTAGACAGGAGCCAATTAACCTACCAGCATGTCTTTGTAGTGTGGGAGGAAACCGGAGCACCCGGAGGAAACCCACTCAAGCACAGGGAGAACATGCAAACTCCATGCAGGAGGCGCCATGGTCGGGAATCAAGCCCATGACCCATTTACTGCAAGGCAGACATGCCAACCACTAAGCCACTGTAACACCCATTATGTATATTCTTTTGCATTCAGCCTGGTCTGAGCTGCTGCACTCAACATTTACAGGTCTTGTCATTCCCCCAGCCTGGGACTGAAAGAACAGCGGCAGACTGATGAGCTCCTCTCTCTGTCACTTTGCTGTCTCCTCCTATCAGCATGCGCCTTGTTGGCAAATGCAGGAATGTATTTAGGTTTCGTGCTGCCCTAGGCAACACAAAAATTGGCTCCCCTTCTCACGGAGAGACCCTGACACTGAGCAGCACCCTCTGCCCCCACGAAGAGAGCCTGACATTGACCAACAACACCCCAGCCCCACCCGAGAGAGCCTTCCACTACCGCCGCCCCCCATACACTGGCAATCCCCCTTCCCCCCCCACCGCCCCCGAGAGAAAGAAAACACTCACCTTCACAGCTCCGGACATCCCCGGGAATGAGAGTCGTGCTCTGCATGTACCATCAAACAGCCTCTCTCAGATCCCACCTGGTCCCCATGCTGCATGTGTCCCTTCTTCCATCCCTGAAAGATGCCGCTGCCCCCCTGAAAAATGCCGCTGCCCCCATGAAAGATGCCACTTCCACCCTAAAAGATGCCGCTGCCTCCCTGAAAGATGCCGCTGCCCCCCTGAAAGATGCCGCTGCCCCCCTGAAAAATGCCGCTGCCTCCCTGAAAGATGCCGCTGCCCCCCTGAAAAATGCCGCTGCCCCCCTGAAAAATGCCGCTGCCTCCCTGAAAGATGCCGCTGCCCCCCTGAAAGATGCCGCTGTCCCCCTGAAAGATGCCGCTGCCCCCCTGAAAGATGCCGCTGCCTCCCTGAAAGATGCCGCTGCTCCCCTAAAAGATGCCGCCGCCCCCCTGAAAAATGCAGCTGCCCCCCTGAAAGATGCTGCTGCCACCCTGAAAGATGCCGCTGCCTCCCTGAAAGATTCCGCTGCCCCCCTGAAAGATGCCACTGCCACCCTGAAAGATTCCGCTGCATCCCTGAAAAATGCAGCTGCATCCCTGAAAGATTCCGCTGCCCCCCTGAAAGATGCCACTGCCACCCTGAAAGATGCCGCTGCATCCCTGAAAAATGCCGCTGCCCCCCTGAAAAATGCTGCTGCCCCCCGAAAGATACCGCTGCCCCCCTGAAAGATGCCGCTGTCCCCCTGAAAGATGCCGCTGCCTCCCTGAAAGATGTCGCTGCCCCCCTGAAAGATGCCGCTGCCTCCCTGAAAGATGCCGCTGCCCCCCTGAGAGATTCCGCTGCCCCCCTGAAAGATGCCGCTGCCCCCCTGAAAGATGCCGCTGCCTCCCTGAAAGATGCCGCTGCCCCCATGAAAGATTCCGCTGCCCCCCTGAAAGATGCCGCTGCTCCCCTCAAAGATGCCGCTGACCCCCTGAAAGATGCTGCTGCCACCCTGAAAGATGCCGCTGCCACCCTGACAGATGCTGCTGCCTCCCTGAAAGATGCCGCTGCCCCCCTGAAAGATGCCGCTGCCCCCTGAAAGATGTCGCTGCCTCCTTGAAAGATGCCGCTGCCCCCCTGAAAGATGCTGCTGCCTCCCTGAAAGATATCGCTGCCACCCTGAAAGATTCCGCTGCCCCCCTGAAAGATGCTGCTGCCTCCCTGAAAGATATCGCTGCCACCCTGAAAGATTCCGCTGCCCCCCTGAAAGATGCCTCTGCTCCCCTGAAAGATGCCGCTGCCCCCCTGAAAGATGCCGCTGCCCCCCTGAAAGATGCCGCTGCTCCCCTAAAAGATGCCGCTGCCCCCCTGAAAGATGCCGCTGCCCCCCTGAAAGATGCCGCTGTCCCCCTGAAAGATGCCGCTGCCTCCCTGAAAGATGCCGCTGCCCCCCTGAAAGATGCTGCTGCCTCCCTGAAAGATGCCGCTGCCCCCCTGAAAGATTCCGCTGCCCCCCTGAAAGATGCCGCTGCCCCCCTGAAAGATGCCGCTGCTTCCCTGAAAGATGCCGCTGCCCCCCATGAAAGATTCCGCTGCCCCCCTGAAAGATGCCGCTGCTCCCCTCAAAGGTGCCGCTGACCCCCTGAAAGATGCCGCTGCCACCTTGACAGATGCCGCTGCCTCCCTGAAAGATGCCGCTGCCTCCCTGAAAGATGCCGCTGCCCCCCTGAAAGATGCCGCTGCCCCCTGAAAGATGTCGCTGCCTCCTTGAAAGATGCCGCTGCCCCCCTGAAAGATGCCGCTGCCTCCCTGAAAGATATCGCTGCCACCCTGAAAGATTCCGCTGCCCCCCTGAAAGATGCCTCTGCTCCCCTTAAAGATGCCGCTGCCCCCCTGAAAGATGCCGCTGCCCCCCTGAAAGATGCCGCTGCCTCCCTGAAAGATATCGCTGCCACCCTGAAAGATTCCGCTGCCCCCCTGAAAGATGCCTCTGCTCCCCTTAAAGATGCCGCTGCCTCCCTGAAAGATATCGCTGCCACCCTGAAAGATTCCGCTGCCCCCCTGAAAGATGCCTCTGCTCCCCTTAAAGATGCCGCTGCCCCCCTGAAAGATGCCGCTGCCCCCCTGAAAGATGCCGCTGCTCCCCTAAAAGATGCCGCTGCCCCCCTGAAAGATGCCGCTGCCTCCCTGAAAGATGCCGCTGCTCCCCTAAAAGATGCCGCTGCCCCCCTGAAAAATGCAGCTGCCCCCCTGAAAGATGCTGCTGCCACCCTGAAAGATGCCGCTGCCTCCCTGAAAGATTCCGCTGCCCCCCTGAAAGATGCCACTGCCACCCTGAAAGATTCCGCTGCATCCCTGAAAAATGCCGCTGCATCCCTGAAAGATTCCGCTGCCCCCCTGAAAGATGCCACTGCCACCCTGAAAGATGCCGCTGCATCCCTGAAAAATGCCGCTGCCCCCCTGAAAAATGCTGCTGCCCCCCGAAAGATACCGCTGCCCCCCTGAAAGATGCCGCTGTCCCACTGAAAGATGCCGCTGCCCCCCTGAAAGATGCCGCTGCCTCCCTGAAAGATGCCGCTGCCCCCCTGAAAGATTCCGCTGCCCCCCTGAAAGATGCCGCTGCCCCCCTGAAAGATGCCGCTGCCTCCCTGAAAGATGCCGCTGCCCCCCATGAAAGATTCCGCTGCCCCCCTGAAACATGCCGCTGCTCCCCTCAAAGATGCCGCTGACCCCCTGAAAGATGCTGCTGCCACCCTGAAAGATGCCGCTGCCACCCTGACAGATGCCGCTGCCTCCAGAAAGATGCCGCTGCCCCCCTGAAAGATGCCGCTGCCCCCCTGAAAGATGCCGCTGCCCCCTGAAAGATGTCGCTGCCTCCTTGAAAGATGCCGCTGCCCCCCTGAAAGATGCTGCTGCCTCCCTGAAAGATATCGCTGCCACCCTGAAAGATTCCGCTGCCCCCCTGAAAGATGCTGCTGCCTCCCTGAAAGATATCGCTGCCACCCTGAAAGATTCCGCTGCCCCCCTGAAAGATGCCTCTGCTCCCCTGAAAGATGCCGCTGCCCCCCTGAAAGATGCCGCTGCCCCCCTGAAAGATGCCGCTGCTCCCCTAAAAGATGCCGCTGCCCCCCTGAAAGATGCCGCTGCCCCCCTGAAAGATGCCGCTGTCCCCCTGAAAGATGCCGCTGCCTCCCTGAAAGATGCCGCTGCCCCCCTGAAAGATGCTGCTGCCTCCCTGAAAGATGCCGCTGCCCCCCTGAAAGATTCCGCTGCCCCCCTGAAAGATGCCGCTGCCCCCCTGAAAGATGCCGCTGCTTCCCTGAAAGATGCTGCTGCCCCCCATGAAAGATGCTGCTGCCTCCCTGAAAGATATCGCTGCCACCCTGAAAGATTCCGCTGCCCCCCTGAAAGATGCCTCTGCTCCCCTGAAAGATGCCGCTGCCCCCCTGAAAGATGCCGCTGCCCCCCTGAAAGATGCCGCTGCTCCCCTAAAAGATGCCGCTGCCCCCCTGAAAGATGCCGCTGCCCCCCTGAAAGATGCCGCTGTCCCCCTGAAAGATGCCGCTGCCTCCCTGAAAGATGCCGCTGCCCCCCTGAAAGATGCTGCTGCCTCCCTGAAAGATGCCGCTGCCCCCCTGAAAGATTCCGCTGCCCCCCTGAAAGATGCCGCTGCCCCCCTGAAAGATGCCGCTGCTTCCCTGAAAGATGCCGCTGCCCCCCATGAAAGATTCCGCTGCCCCCCTGAAAGATGCCGCTGCTCCCCTCAAAGGTGCCGCTGACCCCCTGAAAGATGCCGCTGCCACCTTGACAGATGCCGCTGCCTCCCTGAAAGATGCCGCTGCCTCCCTGAAAGATGCCGCTGCCCCCCTGAAAGATGCCGCTGCCCCCTGAAAGATGTCGCTGCCTCCTTGAAAGATGCCGCTGCCCCCCTGAAAGATGCCGCTGCCTCCCTGAAAGATATCGCTGCCACCCTGAAAGATTCCGCTGCCCCCCTGAAAGATGCCTCTGCTCCCCTTAAAGATGCCGCTGCCCCCCTGAAAGATGCCGCTGCCCCCCTGAAAGATGCCGCTGCTCCCCTAAAAGATGCCGCTGCCCCCCTGAAAGATGCCGCTGCCCCCCTGAAAGATGCCGCTGTCCCCCTGAAAGATGCCGCTGCCCCCCTGAAAGATGCCGCTGCCTCCCTGAAAGATGCCGCTGCTCCCCTAAAAGATGCCGCTGCCCCCCTGAAAAATGCAGCTGCCCCCCTGAAAGATGCTGCTGCCACCCTGAAAGATGCCGCTGCCTCCCTGAAAGATTCCGCTGCCCCCCTGAAAGATGCCACTGCCACCCTGAAAGATTCCGCTGCATCCCTGAAAAATGCCGCTGCATCCCTGAAAGATTCCGCTGCCCCCCTGAAAGATGCCACTGCCACCCTGAAAGATGCCGCTGCATCCCTGAAAAATGCCGCTGCCCCCCTGAAAAATGCTGCTGCCCCCCGAAAGATACCGCTGCCCCCCTGAAAGATGCCGCTGTCCCACTGAAAGATGCCGCTGCCCCCCTGAAAGATGCCGCTGCCTCCCTGAAAGATGCCGCTGCCCCCCTGAAAGATTCTGCTGCCCCCCTGAAAGATGCCGCTGCCCCCCTGAAAGATGCCGCTGCCTCCCTGAAAGATGCCGCTGCCCCCCATGAAAGATTCCGCTGCCCCCCTGAAACATGCCGCTGCTCCCCTCAAAGATGCCGCTGACCCCCTGAAAGATGCTGCTGCCACCCTGAAAGATGCCGCTGCCACCCTGACAGATGCCGCTGCCTCCAGAAAGATGCCGCTGCCCCCCTGAAAGATGCCGCTGCCCCCCTGAAAGATGCCGCTGCCCCCTGAAAGATGTCGCTGCCTCCTTGAAAGATGCCGCTGCCCCCCTGAAAGATGCCGCTGCCTCCCTGAAAGATATCGCTGCCACCCTGAAAGATTCCGCTGCCCCCCTGAAAGATGCCTCTGCTCCCCTGAAAGATGCCGCTGCCCCCCTGAAAGATGCCGCTGCCCCCCTGAAAGATGCCGCTGCTCCCCTAAAAGATGCCGCTGCCCCCCTGAAAGATGCCTCTGCCCCCCTGAAAGATGCCGCTGCTCCCCTAAAAGATGCCGCTGCCCCCCTGAAAAATGCCGCTGCCCCCCTGAACGATTCCGCTGCTCCCCTAAAAGATGCCGCTGCCCCCCTGAAAAATGCCGCTGCCCCCCTGAAAGATGCTGCTGCCATCCTGAAAGATGCCGCTGCCTCCCTGAAAGATTCCGCTGCCCCCCTGAAAGATGCCGCTGACACCCTGAAAGATGCCGCTGCATCCCTGAAAAATGCTTACCCCCCTGAAAGATTCCTCTGCCCCCCTGAAAGATGCCGCTGCCCCCCTGAAAGATGCCGCTGCCTCCCTGAAAGATGCCGCTGCCCCCCATGAAAGATTCCGCTGCCCCCCTGAAAGATGCCGCTGCTCCCCTCAAAGATGCCGCTGACCCCCTGAAAGATGCTGCTGCCACCCTGAAAGATGCCGCTGCCACCCTGACAGATGCCGCTGCCTCCCTGAAAGATGCCGCTGCCCCCCTGAAAGATGCCGCTGCCCCCTGAAAGATGTCGCTGCCTCCTTGAAAGATGCCGCTGCCCCCCTGAAAGATGCCGCTGCCTCCCTGAAAGATATCGCTGCCACCCTGAAAGATTCCGCTGCCCCCCTGAAAGATGCCTCTGCTCCCCTCAAAGATGCCGCTGCCCCCCTGAAAGATGCCGCTGCCCCCCTGAAAGATGCCGCTGCTCCCCTAAAAGATGCCGCTGCCCCCCTGAAAAATGCCGCTGCCCCCCTGAAAGATGCTGCTGCCATCCTGAAAGATGCCGCTGCCTCCCTGAAAGATTCCGCTGCCCCCCTGAAAGATGCCGCTGACACCCTGAAAGATGCCGCTGCATCCCTGAAAAGTGCCGCTGCCCCCCTGAAAGATACCGCTGCCTCCCTGAAAGATGCCGCTGCCCCCCTGAAAAATGCCGCTGCCCCCCTGAAAGATGCCGCTGCCCCCCTGAAAAATACCACCCTAGGCAAATGCCTTGTTTGCTTTGTGGTAAATACACCCCTGGGCATATCACCACTGCATCACAACTGATTGGTTCCTTGTACCACTTCTCCATGATTTATGCTAAACAAGAGCTCATACCAGCTCATGTGGAGGCTGCATTCATTTTCTTTTTTACTTTTTCATTTTCACCTGATAATCATGTTATTTTTTTAGTTTCCTTTATTAGACCAGGCTGCCCTGCAGATGTAGCAGTAAGAGGGCTAAGACAAACTATTTACAACTGACAATGACCAGCTTTTATTAATTTATGTCCCAAAAGGATGAAAAACTGTTGCTGTGACTGCTAATAAAGCTTTAGCTGGAATCAGGGGCGGACTGACCATTTGGAAACTCAGGCACTGCCCGAGGGCCCGGGGTCAGTAGGGAGCCCCATGAGATGCCCCTGGTACCTTTTTCATAGGCTTTTTTGAGTTTGGGCAAAGACACAGGGGCCCCATGATCCCCTATTGCCCGGGGGCACCATGAGTTGTCAGTCTGCCCCTGGCTGGAATTCAGCATAAATGAGTTAGTCAAGGCCATCTAAGGGTCCTTTCACGCAGAGCGGACCCGTTTAGCAGATCCGCTTGCTCAATGGGGGGATCTCTCCGCTGATCCCCTCTGAGCAAGCGGATGATAGCTCTGTTTCTGCTCTGCTACTGCAGAGCGGACACGGAGTTGCTCGCTCTCCTCAGTGGGTGGTCCAATGAAATCAGACCGCCTGTCCGTTTTCATCCAACCCGATCTGACGAACGAAAGTGGAATTGGATCTCCATCCATCCCTTTTTGGCAGATCAGATTTTGGCGGGTCCATTTATACCCGCCGCTCCATAGAGGAGAATGGGGGTTCTGATCGGGTCTGCCTGAAGAATGGGCAGGTGGACCCGATCGGAACGTCCGTGTGAAAGAGCCCTAAATCTGCTAGACTAATGCTAGCCTCTCCCCAGACTGGCAATGCTGCTGCCCAAAAGTGTTTCTCTTGCTCCTCCATTCAACCTAAGACAGGAAATATGTTACTGTCCTGATCACCAGGTAAAAATAAAGGAATAAAAAAGCCTAAAAAAAAACTAATGCAGCCACCACATCTAATGATTGGTAAGCTGCCATATATTACATTTGTGTTTTTGGGTTTAATGTCGCTTTAGGCTCATGTACACGGGGCGTTCGGAAAACTCTTCTGAATGATGGAAACTGACTGCTGGAAAATGTAGGTTAGAAAACATCAGTTTGGCCGCGTTTGCATACCGCGTTTATGCGCGTTTGCGTTTAGAAGCGTTTTTTAGAAGATAATCTCAGGAGACCTTCCCAAATGCCCAGAATGCACCAAAAAAATTTGGGATTGGAGCAACATATTTGAACTGTTGAAAACTATTTCGCACATTAACGCATGGATGTTGTATACGGTTTTCATTAGTGCTGCGCTTTTCTTTCTGAATGTGCAAACATCTGAAGGGGTTTGGGTCAGCAGGATATCAGCCAAACATAGCCTTGAGGCTCCATGTACATGAGACATTTGGAAAACACAATGGAAACTGACTGCTGGTCAACGTAGGTTAAAAAACGTCTATACGTTTGCGTTTATAAGCGTTTTTTAACTGTTCCATGTCCAGATGCTGCCTGGAGCCTTTTTTCATCATCAGAAATGCATGCAAAGTGTTTTCCATGTATTCCAATGGACCCGGTACACCAGCGCAGTCAGTTCCAGGTTTCTTGTGAAGGAAACAATGGTAGAACGTGCCGCATTATGCTCATGATGGGATCCATAGTGAATACAACCAGAAAAGACAGGTCATCTCAACACATACTGCTCTCTCTGCTTCTCCTCTCTCTATTTCTCTCAAAATGTCTGAAATAGTTAATTTTTTACTGTTTTTCAGTGCATTTTGGGCATTTTGGAAGGTCTCCTGAGGTTATCTCAAAACACTTCTAAATGCAAACGCACATAAACGCGGTATGCAAACGCGGCTAAACAGACGTTTTTTAATCTACGTTGTCCAGCAGTCAGTTTCCATTGTGTTTTCCATATGTCCCATGTACATGGAGCCTCAAGGCTATGTTTGGCTGATATCCTGCTGACCCAAACCCCTTCAGATGTTTGTACATTCAGAAAGAAAAGCGCAGCACTAATGAAAACCGTATACAACATCCATGCGTTAATGTGCGAAATAGTTTTCAACAGTTCAAATATGTTGCTCCAATCCTAAAATTTTTGGTACTATAATGCACCTCCCACTTCTTAAACCAATGTAACAACATACAGTATATCCATGTGAATACACTGAAATAAATATATATGTACACTTCACCAAAAAAAGTTATATACCCCTCAATGCTATAAAACATCCTCCCCACTCGGTGTCAAAAAATATTCCTACATTTATAGTCCAAATATATGCCAACGTGAAGAATCTTCATAAAACAGTGTCGTGATTCCACTTGTTCTCCTCTATCCCCCCATGTTCACAAAACACTCACCAACAAGGTATGACTCCTTAAAGCAGGTCATACAGCACTTGTTTTTATTCAGACCAGGATTCTTCTGATGGGCTCTACTTCAGTCATGGGTGAGCCAAATCCATCTATTCCTCCACCATGGATTAGAGCAGCCTTTCTCAACCAGGGTGCCCAGGCACCCTGGGGTGCCTTGAGGTTTCTTCAGGGGTGCCTTGAGGTTTCTTCAGGGGTGCCTTGGCAAAATGTCTAAAAATTGCCCAAAACAAGCCAGTGGGTGGAACAAGCCTGCCCAGGGCCGGACTGACAACTCATGGGGCCCCCGGGCAATAGGGGATCATGGGGCCCCTGTGTCCTTGCCCAAACTCAAAAACGCCTATGAAAAAGGTACCAGGGACATCTCATGGGGCCCCTTACTGCCCCCAGGCCCCCGGGCAGTGCCTGAGTTTCCAAATGGTCAGTCCGCCCCTGAGCCTGCCTTTTAGTTACACAAAGCTTCAGGTTGTCATTGTGCACCATTACGACCTTCTAGCCACCGGTGTCCTGACAACCAATGACATCATCAGTTGCTAAAGAGGATGTCGGCTGCCTGCACAGCATCCTAGTTTGACCCTCCCCCGCCCCATCAGTGCTGAAGTCAGATTAGCTCAGTGATGGAGAAAAACTGAGGGAGAAGAGAAACATTGGAATACTAGTCAGTACCAGTGTGCAAAAGTGTATTTGCTTTGGAAGAATGAATCCCCTCTAATGTTGGGTGTCCTACATGTGTGGATGTTGCTGTGTTATATAAAACTATTAGAATAGTTTTTCACATTTTAGAATGGGGTGCCCTTTTAAAATTATGGACAGTCTAGAACATGGGTGTCAAACTGGAAGCCCTCCAGCTGTTGCCAAACTACAAGTCCCATGAGGTATTGCAAGATTGACAGTTACAAGCATAACTCCCAAAGGCAGAGGCATGATGGGACTTGCAGCTTCGCAACAGCTGGAGGGCCGCCAGTTTGACACCCCTGGTGTAGAAGCACCCCATTTTAGAATGGGGTGCCTCAAGACTGTCCATAATTTTAAAGGGTGCCTTAGGACTGTCCATAATTTTAAAGGGTGCCTTGACTGAAAAAAGGTTAAGAAACACTGGATTAGAGTACCACCTTTTTTCATATCCCCAATGAACTACCATTCATTCAAAGACAGGGAAAAAAGCCAAGAAATTGTGTATTCCCGTTTCTTATTTTAAAAAAAAACCGATAACACAAAAATTGCACTCACAGGTCACTCCTAATGACATCTGCATGACGAAACGCGTTGGGAAGGATCTAATACGTCACTTCCTGTGGATGGAATGTGTCTCACAGACCGCGAACAGGAAGGAGTGATATAGTGTTTTAATACAGGCTGCTTCTAATTATATGAATGCAAGTGCATTATAGTACAGCCAAAAAAAATGTCTAAGATTGATGCAAAATATTTGAACTTTTGTCAATTCTATTGCACATTAGCACACAGATATTGTAAATGGTTATTATTAGCGCTGCACTATTCTTTCTGAATTGTAGTTGCGATAGCGGGGGGATATCATAATATTTAATACAAGAACAGCGAGCACTCAAGACTCTGATGAGGTCAGCAGCAATTGCATTAAAAAGGAACCCAAGACCTTATATAAAACAAACAAAAATTGGTGCAGCGCTGAAAAAAATAATATATAAAAGTGCAATACTCAAAATATTAATAATCTTATAATAATATTCAGCTGCTGAGGGGAATTTAAAGCCGAGCGCAAGATATTTTATTAGTATTTTATAGGTCGCTTGCACATTTCAGTTTGAACATTTGAATAATGTGGCTCTCTAATGTTCAATATAACATCATTTTTTTCTCAGAAAAAATAAAACAAAATGGTCAAAATGTATGTTGTATCAAACAATTTTGGGTTTATCAGATGGTATTCTAACAAACACGGCTATTTTTGGGGGGTTTTCTTTGCTAAATGTTGTGTTTTGCTTTAAAGTGAAACTCCAATTTTGTTCAGAAAAAAAGAGTATTATTACTATGGCTGGAAGGGAAAGAAATGTAAATTTTTTAGGTCCAACTGAAAAATTGAAAGGTAATTTTTAATAACATTTCAAAATGACTTGTGGAGCAATTATTTATGTTATGACATTTTTTTTTTTAAAGTGGAGTTTTTCCTTCGAATGAAGCATGTTGCAGTGAATGCCTGTCTAATAGTTGTCCCAGCAATCGCTTGGGGAATCCCACTATAGAGTTACATGTTTTCCACACTGCAATAACATTAATTAATTCACATGTATACGATTGCAGGCGGGCTGGGAAAATGTGTACCGAATCACGTTGGCGGAAGAGCCGTGAATAAAATACCAAGTAAAGGATCTTCCTGGGATTCGTATATTCCATTAATAAGTCATGGAGGATATGAGCAAGGCTCCTCATTCCACAGAACCCTGCAATGATAATTTTACTTTGAAAAATGTTGTTCCCTCGGGGTGTCAGGTGAATTATTGGAGTAGTTAACACATTCTATCCTATACCTCGACTGAAAATTTATTTGCGCTGTAGTGGGAGCAAGATTCATGGAGATCTGAAAAAAGAAGGTGGCCTAGGATCTCAGAACAGCCAATCAAATTTCAGGTTTCATTTTCCCAGGGAGGATTAGAAAAGGAGAGCCTAACAAGAAACAGCGGTCCCTAAAACCTTCACCAAGAGTTTAGTTCAGGGGCCCCAAACCTTCAAAACAAAGGGCCAATTTACTGTCATTTAGACTTTAGGGGGGCTGGATTGTGGCTGGCGGGAGTAGAAAATGTGCCGACATCTGTGGAAGTAAACAATGCCTCAAGATTGGTGGTTAGTGGGAGTAAAACAATTTCAATGGCATCTGTTAGCAATAGGAGAACTAATTCCCCAAAACTGGTTGCAGTTGGAGGAATAGAGTCCCATAATTAGTATTATTTGAAGAGATAGTGCCCCATAACTGGGATAAGTAGGAGGAACAGTGCCCCATCATTCGTATTAGAGGAATAATGCCCTATCATTGATATTATTTGGAAGAATAGTGTCCCATCTTTGGTATCAGTGGGAGGAATAGTGCCTCATCATTGGTATCAGTGGGAGAAATAGTGCCCCATCACTGGTATCAGTGGGAGGAATAGTGCCCCGTCACTGGTATCAGTGGGAGGAATAGTACCCCATCTTTGGTATCAGTGGGAGGAATAGTGCCCCATCTTTGGTATCAGTGGGAGGGATAGTGCCCCTACATTGGTATTATTTGAAAGAACAGTGCGCCATCATTGGTGTCAGTGGGAGGAATAGTGCCCCATCATTGGTGTCAGTGGGAGGAATAGTGCCCCATCATTGGTGTCAGTGGGAGGAATAGTGCCCCGTCATTGGTGTCAGTGGGAGGAATAGTGCCCCATCATTGGTGTCAGTGGGAGGAATAGTGCCCCATCATTGGTGTCAGTGGGAGGAATAGTGCCCCATCATTGGTGTCAGTGGGAGGAATAGTGCCCCGTCATTGGTGTCAGTGGGAGGAATAGTGCCCTATCATTGGTACCAGTGGGCGGAATAGTGCCCTATCATTGGTGTCAGTGGGAGGAATAGTGCACCGTCATTGGTATCAGTGGGAGGAATAGTGCCACGTCATTGGTATCAGTGGGAGGAATAGTGCCCCACCATTGGTTGTAGTTGGAGGAATAGTGCCCCGTCATTGGTATCAGTGGGAGGAATAGTGCCCCATCATTGGTTGTAGTTGGAGGAATAGTGCCCCGTCATTGGTATCAGTGGGAGGAATGGTGCCCCATCATTGGTTGTAGTTGGAGGAATAGTGCCCCGTCATTGGTATCAGTGGGAGGAATGGTGCCCCATCATTGGTTGTAGTTGGAGGAATAGTGCCCCGTCATTGGTATCAGTGGGAGGAATAGTGCCCCATCATTGGTATCAGTGGGAGGCATAGTGCCCCATCATTGGTTGTAGTTGGAGGAATAGTGCTCCATCATTGGTATCAGTGGGAGGAATAGTGCCCCATCATTGGTTGTAGTTGGAGGAATAGTGCCCCATCATTGGTATCAGGTGGAGGAATAGTGCCCCGTCATTGGTATCAGTGGGAGGAATAGTGCCCCATCATTGGTTTTAGTTGGAGGAATAGTGCCCCATCATTGGTATCAGTGGGAGGAATAGTGCCCCATCATTGGTTGTAGTTGGAGGAATAGTGCCCCATCATTGGTATCAGTGGGAGGGATAGTGCCCCATCATTGGAAGTATTTGGAAGAATAGTGCCCTATCTTTGGATTTAGTAGGAGGAATAGTACCCCATCATTGATATCATTGGGAGAGATAGTACCCTCTCATTGCTGTCAGTGGCAGGAACATTTCCTGTAGCAGTGGGAGGAATAGTTCCCCAAGGGCTGAATAAAGGCAAAGGGCTACATCAAGACCATGGGCCACAGTATGCAGACCACTGGTCTAGTTCCAGGGTTTTCATGTCAATGATTTAGCTTTGCTTAGGCTTGAATCACTGACCAAGAAAAAGTATGCAAGTGAAGAGTTCTTACTCTGTCAGCTATTTACCTATTTGTTTGAAAATTTTCATTTTTAATAGTGGCTCCATTTTCCAATGCTTAATGGTGTCAAATTGAAGATCTGGACCCTTGGGCAGTGCCCGAGTTTCCAAATGGTCAGACCGCACCTGCTATTGACTGTAGTGAAAAGAACATTAGAAGGAGAAAGAAGGAAATTTTTTCTCATATTAACAAAATTATAACTGTGATAGTGGTTTTCATTTGGGAAACATATTATGTAATGCACGCATGCTAGGAATAAAAGAAGCCAGTTTAATGCGTCTATGATTCCATTCAAGTAGCAGGTCTGGGATGAAAATTTCAAGGGCTCTCAAGCAAAATTAGTTGATGGCAAGATCGAATGCGGCGACCAACAATTTTCGAGAATTTCCATGCAAATGTTCAAAAGAAATTCTACTGGTGCATTGCCAGTTTAAAGTGGAACTACACTGCATCTGAGCACCACAAACCAAACGTCATTTAATTAATTTTTGATATTCAAAGTAAACTCCCCCCATCCATCCATGTCCTCATGCTTTTTTTTGCTGAGAAATCACTTTGAAAAACACCCCCTGGCATTTCTGGCTGTGTCCAAGTACATAGCTAATGGCTTTCTTTACCCTATGCACTTTTTTCTACATCTTTCTGTGAATGACAAGAGTCTCGGTCTTGGGATGTCATGTTAATCCTTTATCTGTGCTTAACCAACTAACCCAAAACAACTAAGCAGCTTGGGGCTCCTTTCTCACCAGCATTCTTACAAAGGGTCCACGATTTACGAAAATCCACTTCCTAGACTATTATGTCAGTCCTTAAAGCAGTGGTTCTTAACCTTCCTAATTCCGTGACCCTTTAATACAGTTCCTCATGTTGTGGTGACCCCCAACCATAAAATTATTTACCCAGTAATTATAATTCATGAGTGTCGTTTTACCTCTGATACTGCTGCTTTCAACACAGTAGCTGCTTTCAACACAGTAGCTGCTTTCTACACAGTAGCTGCTTTCTACACAGTAGCTGCTCTTTACACATCGGAAATATGTGTGTTTCTTAGGCGACCCCTGTGAAAGGGTCGTTCGACCCCCAAAGGGGTCACGACCCACAGGTTGAGAACCACTGCCTTAAAGGATAAGTTTAGCTTTTCTAACATGTTACATGCGTATTCAGGGTGTAATATGTAACATGTTAGCACTGCAGCTGCCCCTGTGCCCCCCTGAGTTCCTGCTGTGACAGCAGACCGGGGAACTTCTCCCCCCGCTAGCTGCCACAATTTAAAAAAGGCGGGGCCATGTGGGGCTCTGCGCACCCGGCCACGCCATTCATTCCCAGTCAATGACAGCCTTTGCGGCTGTCAGTTTGTAGTGGGGCTTCAGTCATTGTCCCAAAACAATATTATTATAGGTACTTATATAGCACCATCAATTTACGCAGCACTTTACATATATATTGTACATTCACCTCAGTCCCTAACCCTCAAGGGGTATACAGTGGTGTCCCGAGGCAGGTGCCGGGAGTGCAGCCCGCACCGGGTGACACCGACCGCACGGGGTGACACCGGACCCGCTCCACGAAAAGGTAAGTTGTAAAGCAAGCCGACAATCCACGCAGGATGGATCCGATCCATCCTGCAGGGATCGTCGGCTTTCTTTACAACTTACCTTTTCTTGGAGCGGGTCCGGTGTCACCCCATATAGACTGCATGCCGGCGATCCCAGCATCCTGCGGTGATCATCGGCATGCAACCTATACAGGGTGACACCGGACCCGCTCCACGAAAAGGTAAGTTGTAAAGAGAGCTGACGATCACCGCAGGATGGATCCGATCTGTGGATTGAGCATAATGGATCGGAGTCCGATCCATTATGCTCAATCCGCAGATCCGATTCATTCTGCGGGTATCGTCGGAGGGGGTGTCACCAAGTGTTACCGCACCGGGTGACACCAACCCTAGGGACGCCTCTGCATACAATCTAAGGTCTCTAGTTCACATTCATACATACACATACTAGGGCCAATTTAGACAGGAGCTAGTTAATCTACCAGCATGTCTTTGGCGTGTGGGAGGAAACAGGAGTACCCGGAGGAAAAGCACACAGGCACAGGGAGAACATGCAAACTCCAGGCAGTATGCTGATAAGAAGTTGGAAATCCACTTAGTACATGCTTGTTTAGAGTAGTTGCGTTTGATATACTAAAGGCATATAGGAATGGAATGGGGAACTAATTTTCCCACTGACACCAACAATGTAATTTTTTTTTACTCCTGCTGACCACCAAGCCCATGAAATTGTTTACTCCCACCTATGCCAGGGCATTTTCTACTCCCAGTGGCCACATCCCAGCCCCCCCTAAAGTTTGAAGCACAGTAAATTGGCCCTTTATTTTGAACGTTTGCAGACCACTGCTTTAAGTCATGACCCACCAACCCAGGAGAACGTTCCCTCTCCTTGCAGGTGGTAATCATGGTCTTGTGTGTTATATATTGGAGATACTGAAGATTTCTGGAGGTGTTAGATAAATACAACACAGCGTTTCCTCCCAGCATGGGAGCATTGTATTCCATACGATAATACGTGTGTGGTCTTTCATGTTGTGAATAAGATTGACTAAAGTGATCAGCTGTGGGTATAGGATTATAACTTTTTTTTTAATGGTTGAACTGGATGGACTTTTTGTCTTTTTTCAGCCGAACTAACTATGTAACTATATATACACAGATCAGCCGTAACATTATGAGCACCCACCAAAACCTATGATAGATTGACTCCACTAGACTTCTGAAGGTATGCTGTCAGGGGCAGACTGACCATTCAGGCAGTGCCCAAGGTCAGTAGGGGGCCCATGAGAGGATCACTGGCCAGTGACAGTGTGGGGAGCGGAGGAGGAGGCAGTCTCAGATCCCGACCCAGAAGTAGCTCACCTGTCACTTCACGTGGGGGCAGAGTGAGTTGGGTGACGGACTTGGACACTGTGCTGGTGATGGAGCCGGTGGGCGGTGGGAAGATGCGAGGCATATCATCCATGGTGCGGGGTGTTCACCACACAAACCCTACAAACCCCCCCCCCCGCCCCACTCCCCCATGGACGATATGTATCAGGAACAAAGTCGGAGGTGATCGGTGCAGTGGAGGGACAGTGACAGCACCGATCTCCCTGCATGGATTTCAATGAAGCAGCTGAAAGCCACAGGAGGGTGAGGCTTCCAGCTGCCTCCTTGAAATCTGAGCAGGGAGATCCCTGCTGTCACTGTCCCTCCCCTGCATTGATCATCCCTGACTGTGCATTGGATTTCCCTCCTGTGCCCCTCCTCTGTGCTCCTCAGCCACCCTCTCTGATGCTTTGTCTTATCTGACAGTGTCCAGCCCTCCCCCCATCCACCACCACAGAGCAGAGCAGAAAGGATCTGCTCTGCCTCCCCTGTCCACATCAGCCGGAAGCTCTGTGATGCTTCTGAATGTATCAGGTCAGTGCTTCTCTCACTCTCTCTCTCTCTCCTTCCTCTTGCTCTCTCTCTATCTCTCCTTATATCCCCTCTCTCTCCCCCTCTATCCTTCCGCCTTCCTCTCTCACTCTCCCTCTCTCTCCTTCCCCTCGCTCTCTCTCTCTCTCCCTCTATCCTTCCTTCTCTCTCTCTCCCTCTATCCTTCCGCCTTCCTTCTCTCTCTCCTTATATCCCCCCTCTCTCCCCCTCTATCCTTCCTCCTTCCTCTCTCACTCTCTCTCTCCTTCCCCTCGCTCTCTCCCCCCCTCTATCCTTCCGCCTTCCTTCTCTCTCTCCTTATACCCCCCCCTCTCCCCCTCTATCCTTCCTCCTTCCTCTCTCACTCTCTCTCTCTCCTTCCCCTCGCTCTCTCTCCCTCCCTCTATCCTTCCTCCTTCCTTCTCTCTCTCTCTCTCCCTCTCTCTCCTTATATCCCCTCTCTCTCCCCCTTTAGCCTTCCTCCTACCTTCTTGCTCCCTCTCCGCCCCCATATCTCTCTCGCTCTCCTTCCTTCTCTCCCCCCTCTCTCTCCCTATATCTCCCCCTCTCCCCCCTCCTTCCCCCCCTCTCCCCCTCTCTCTCTCCTTATATCTCCCCCTCTCTCTCCCTTCTTCCTCCCCCCTCTCTCTCCCTCCCCCTCTCCTTCCTCTCTCTCTCTCTCCCCCTCCTTCCTCTCTCTCTCTCTCTCTTTCTTTCTCTCCTTCCTTCCATCCATTCCCTCCATCTCTTTTCAGCCATACACTCCGCACTCCTCTCCCTGTACATACTACCCACAGCCATACACTCCATACTCCTCTCCCTGTACATACTACCCACAGCCATACACTCCATACTCCTCTCCCTGTACATACTACCCACCACCATATACTCCGCACTCCTCTCCCTGTACATACTACCCACTGTCATACACTCCGCACTCCTCTCCCTGTACATACTACCCACTGTCATACACTCCATACTCCTCTCCCTGTACATACTACCCACTGCCATACACTCCACACTGTACATTCCCTATTTAACATTACCTCATTGTGCACTATATAAGTCATCTCAGACACTATTTAACCACACCGCTTTTAAGCCACGCCCAATTTTTAGCACAATTTAAAACACACCTCTCCTCTCTCATCCCTTCCTCTCTCTCACTCCTCCTCCTCCTCTCTCATCCCCTTCTCTCTCATCCCTTCCTCTCTCTCTCACTCCTCCTCCTCCTCTCTCATCCCCTTCTCTCTCATCCCTTCCTCTCTCTCTCACACCCCCCTCTCTCATCCCTTCCTCTCTCTCTCACTCCTCCTCCTCCTCTCTCATCCCCTTCTCTCTCATCCCTTCCTCTCTCTCTCACACCCCTCCTCTCTTATCCCCTCCTCTCTCATCCCTTCCTCTCTCTCTCACCCCCTCCTCTCTCATCCCTTCCTCTCTCTCTCACCCCCTCCTCTCTCATCCCTTCCTCTCTCTCTCACCCCTCCTCTCTCATCCCTTCCTCTCTCTCTCACACACCCCTCCTCTCTCATCCCTTCCTCTCTCTCTCACCCCCTCCTCTCTCATCCATTCCTCTCTCACTCCTCATCTCTCTCTCTCTCTCTCTCTCTCACACCCCTCCTCTTTTTCACCCTTTCTCTCCCCTCTCTCTTTCACTTCCCCCACATGGCGGCCATATTTAAACCTGGAAGTGCCCAGTGGCTTCTACGGAAAGAAACCGGGAACATTCATGCAGTCTTTGCTGCAGTAAATATTGAAATGCCCCTTCTATGCAGCTGAGCTGCAATATGTAGGTAGGGTGTTGTGTGGGTGTGGCTTGAGTGTAGGCAGGGGCCCCATTATCTCTTACTGCCCGGGGGGCCCCATAAGTTGTCATTCCGCCCCTGAATGCTGTGGTATCTGGCACCAAGCAGTAGCAGATCACTTGCCTTTTTCCCTAAGTGCATCCTGCTGCCATCTCGCCATCCACATAATGTAAAAGAAATTGTAATTCACCAGACCAGGCCACCTTCCTCCATTGCTCCATGGTCCAGTTCTGATGCTCACATGTCCATTGTAGGAGCTTTTGGCTGTAGTCACAGGCTAGCACGGTCACCCTAACTGGTCTGGGCTGTAGGCTGTTCACTTTGGCGGAGGATTTGCCTAAGACCTCAATGAATGTGTTGAGATTTCACTTTGAAATGAATACCCCAATCACATGCAAGGAAAATGAAAAAAACAAACAAACAGCATTTTTGCTTGCACATGATTGGATGATGCAAGTGAGCTCTACCTCATTCCCTAAGCTCTGGGGAAAATACCTTGCAAAGTGAACAGCCTATTCACCTTTAGGAAACCAATCCCATGGGTCGTTAATCAGAGCTCAATCTCAGTCCTGTGAAGACTGAGATTGAGCTTTGCAGTCACTTTTGCAGCAGTCGTTTTCTTATTCTGGGTCACAATCCTGGACAGTGTCCTTTTATCTGTTTCAGTCACTTGACCATGTCGACCATGCCTCTGCTTATCAGATTAAGTTTTTCCAGAAACTGTATATGCCGTCATAACCTATGATACTGTACCTCGCGACACGGCAAATAAATTGGCAACTTCAGTCACAGAGGCACTAGCTTAGCAGCACCATCATTTTGCCCTCTTTGAGGCTCAGTAAGCTCCGTATCACTCTGTCATCTCCATGACTCTGTATCACTAGCAGCGCATGCAGTGAATGACGAAAGTGAGAATTCCCACATGTTATCTACTGTAGGTGTCTCATCATACAGCAGAAGAAAAAGAATGTTACATCATTGTCAATTTCACACCTGCAATGTTTCCATTTTTAGTTGTAACCCCTGTGTATTTGTAATGGCTAGACGACTGGGTTACAGCAACTCCAAAATGGTAGCTTTTGTGGGGTGTACCGAGTTTGCAGTGGTCAGGACTTCCAAAAAGTGTCCAAGGAAGGAAAACCGGTAACAGGATCATGGGCGGCCAAGGCTCATTGATGCACATGGGGAGCAAAGGCTAGACGTTGTAGTCCTATCCAATAGAAGAGCTACTGTAGCTTAAATTGCTGAAAAAGTTAATGCTGGTTCTGATAGAAAGGTATCAGAACACATTGAGCGTTGCAGTTTTCTGTGTATGGGGCAGTATAACCGCAGACTGGTCGAGGTCTCCATGCTGACTTGTGTCCACACCCAAAAGAACCTACAATGGGCACATGAGCATCAGAACTGCTCCATGGAGCACTGGAAGAAAGTGGCATGGTCTGATGAAACATGTTTTCTTTTACATCATGTGGATGACCGGGTGCATATTTGTCACCAGATAGCACCAGGATGTCGGAAGAAGGCAAGCTGGTCGAGGCAGTGATCTGCTACTGATGGCCTGGTGCCAGATAGCATAGCTGCAGAGGTTTAGTGGAGTTTATACCTTTATGGGTCTCCTTTGGTGGCGAAAGGGTGACCTCTCAATATTGGTTATGGTGGGTATGTATGTATATATATATATATATATATATATATAGATATACTGTATATATGGGTAAATGCTTTGGAATGCAGTGTTGGGCTACATGCTTTTTCTGCTACCCCCTTCCTGGCCTTCATACTCATCTTTCTTACTTCATGTGTCCCTCAGTGACGTTTGTACTCCTCTAAATGTGTTAAAGTAGCTCATAAATTAGTAAATCCATTGCTCGGAGTTTCATCTCCTGCTGGTTACCTGTCAGATCCAATCAGTGTTTACTGTGGTCTTCCTGGCAAGGCTCACTCACCTCCACCTGCCCTGTCAGGAGACATACGCTTTGTAGCATGAAAATAGGCCTAGCCATGGAATGCAGGCTTCTTGCCTTCACCTATTAATCATGTAGCAGCATCCACAATTATTGCTGGTCCATCATTCAGATTTCCAAATACATGTTTCTTTTTTGTATTCTTATGGTCCACACTACAGGAAGATGATGTAATGTAAGCAGTAGTACGAAAAGGGTCATACTGCTTGAAAGATGGCCGTGGGAGGTGAGGACCCCTTCTTATTTCTACTCAGGATGGCCTTCTAAGAAATTTTTATTTTTCTCAGAATCCCATTTTAAGTCTACCTATGGCCTATGTCTTGCCATGCATATTGTGAGATTTGTTGGTTTCCATCCCACAATATGTATAATAACATTCCACAGTACATGCTCTGTGCTTGTACATCATATCTTCTCTCTGTTACAGAACCTTTTTCCACTTATCGCTGCTGCAGAGGGGGGCCTTATTCCAGTTAATTTTTCCTGTGCATTCCAGCGCCATGTTCTGCATGCAGGACACCTTTTGTACTTTTCTCCCCGCAAAGGTTTTGTGAGAACTTCTGACTACTCAACATTGAGCCTTAGCAGCCCCTTCGTGTCATGGCCACCGGTCGTTTTAATGACCCCCAGTAGTTCTCAGTACTACAGGGATGACGTAATGCCACAGTCAGTGCTCTTTACTATTGGCCCAAACAGACATAAAAAGAGGTAACAATAAATTGTAGTACATGCTTAAGATCTCCCCACAGTTCCTATCTAAACCAGGGGTTTCCAAACATCCTAAACAAAGGGCCAGTTTACTGTCCTTGAGACTTTAGGGGGCCGGACTGTGGCCAGTGGGAGTAGAAACTGCCCCAGTCTAGCATCAGTGGGAGTAAAGAATGTCTCTAGCTTGGTGGACAGGGGGATTAAAAAAATTACATAGTGCCTGGTGAAAAGGAGGAGACATAGTGACCCACCATTGGTGTTAATGGGATTAATAATTCCCCATATTTGGTGTCAGTGGGAGGAATAGTGCCCCATCTTTCATATTAGTAGTTAGCATTAGTGGAAGGAATAGTGTTCCATCTTTAGTGTCAATGGGAGAAATAGTGCCTCATCGTTGGTGTCAGTTGAAGAAATAGCAGCCTATCTTTAGTATCAGTGGAAGGAATTATGCCTCATCAATGGTGTCAGTGAAGGAATAGCGCTTCTAAACAGTGGGGAATATAGACCATCAAGGACAGGATAAAGGCAAGCAAAAGGCCACAGTTTGATGTTTATTGATCTACAAACTACAGCCAGGGAACCAGATGCAGCCCTTTGCCTTCTTTTATCTGAGCCTTGGGGAACTATTCCATCCATTGACACCAATGATGAGGCATAATTCCTACCACTGACCCCAACAAAGGGGCACAATTGTTCCCAATGACACCAACGATGGGGCAAAATTCTTCCCACTGATGCCAGTGGTGGGGCACAATTCCTCCTACTGATACCAATAATGGGGCACTATGCCTTCCTATGATACCAACAATGAGGCATTATTCCTCACAATGACACCAATGAGGGGGAACTTTTTATCCCACTAACACCAACAATGGGGCACTATTCCTCCAACTGCAACCAACAATGGGGCACTATTCCGCCCAAAGATATCAACAATGGGGCACTATTCCTCCCAATGACATCAATGATGGGACAATATTTATCCCAAAGACAACAACGAAAGCGCACAATTCCTTCCTTCCATTGATGGGGCAATGTTTGCTCCCACTTATGCCAGGGCATTTTCTACTCCCACTGACCACATTCCAGCCTCCTAAAGTCTGAAGGACAGTAAAATGGCCCTTTGTTTAGAAAGCTTGGAGACCCCTGATCTAGACAAAAGCAAACTCTTGACTACAAACATCATATACATTTTCAGTAGAACAGAGAGGGGATACAGGTGAAAGGTACAGCAATTGACAAGCATCACTACACATGGATAGATACCAGAAAAAGCCTTCAGTTGGCATGTGGACATTCAGGATCAGGTGGAGGTGGGAATCACAATGTTTTGGAGTAAAAACTCCTTTCTCAAGTGAGATCCAGTCGGAATCTTCAGCTTTCAACACTTCTAGGAGTGTCATATGTGGTGTATTTAAGTTTTGTGCTGCCCTAGGCAACACAAAAATCGTCCACCCCCATGGAACAACCGACCAACATCACCAACTAACATCACCCCCCTTCCCCCCACCCCAGCGGAACGAACCTGACAATGCTGACATTGACCAACACCCCTGCCCCCCACCCGGGAGAGCCGTCCACTATCCCCCCCCCCCCCCGCGATACAGAAAAAGATACTTGTCTTCACAGCTCCGGACATCCCTGGGAACAAGAGTCAGGTTCTACATACACCATCAAGCAGCCCGCAGCCTCTCTTGGATCCCACCTGGTTCCATGGTGCGTGTGTCCCTTCTTTCATCCCTTCTTCTGGGGGAAGGTGATGCCCCCTTAAAAACTGCCGCCCTAGGCAAATGCCTTGTTTGCCTTGTGGTAAATACGCCCCTGAGTGTCATATGCCTTTGTCCTCCCACCTGTGCTTCCATCCATTGTCCCCTGAAGCTCTCAAAAGTCAAATGCAGAATATTCTGAGGTGTAATGCTTCAACAGAAGGAAAGTTAGGAGACACGGGCCACCAGAGAGGTAGGGATAATTCCTCTTCTATCACAGGGAACTTCTTTGGGTTTTTCTGGGGGGCGATGGCACGTGCATAAATTTCTTTGCAGAAAGAGTTTAGAATGACCTTGTTGTTAGTACTAAACAGTTGTTGTCAAAGGGAGGTCTTCTGCTGTCGAGAAATCCTGAATTTACCCCGATGAAGAAACGCGTCATTGACTGTCACCTTCCCTTGATCTCTCTCTTATTATCACACCATATGGGAAGTGTTGTTGTCACACGTTGCTAATAAAGCTCCACATTATATCCAAAAGCATCTTCCACAAATTAATTGCCTTCATGTGCTTTTGTTGTTGCGTTTCCCCTTCTCTGAATGAGAGCTGATGGATCTACAGCAGAAAAGCTGGTTCCCTTCATTTCCAAACCAGCCGTTTGTAAAACTGGAAAAAAAAAATGTCTTATCTAGCACTGCCACAGAGGGATGTAGGCTCAGAGTCATTTAACAAGATAAAACCTGGCAATTATTTTGGGCCAATCAGATTTCATTCTGGCAACTGTAAGCCAATGAAGTTTGAAAATGTGATTGGCTGTAGAGATGAATTCAAGGATGAGTCCGCCTTTTTTAACAACTAGTAAATGTGGCAACCAGGGGTGGACTGACCATTTGGAAACAGGGTCCGGGGTCAGTAGGGGGCCCCATTGGATTCCCCTGGTAGCTTTTTCATAGGCTTTTTTAAGTTTGGGCAAGGACACAGGGGCCCCATGATCCCCTATTGCCCAGAAGCCCCATGAGTTGTCAGTCCGCCCCTGGTGGCAACCCTTATCTTATGATCGTTGTGCAGTTGGCATTTTTTTTGCATTGAAGCCTGCAGAGCATTACACCCACGATCAGGGCATCATGGATGCAGTGCACAGGCTCTTACAATGTTTACTTCCAGTCCCAGGTTTTGGGGAAGAAGTATGCAATCATTTTTTTTAGCTGAATGGCTGCAGTTATTGTTTGGACGGCCATTTTTCTCAGTTAAAGTTTGGCGAGCAGGCTAGGCTGGCCATACACTATACAATTTTCTTACAGTTTTCTGTCCAATTTCTGCCCAATTTCCTTTAGATTTACCTACAACTATGTAGTGCAAGGGCCTGCCTGATTGGATACAACTGAAAGTGTTGTTTAGGTTTGACCTCATATATGGTTTTTCGTAAATCTAAAGCAAAATTCTCCAGAAAATTGTATCATGTATGGCCAGCCTTAGCAACAAAAAATTCAAAAGAAATACATGTCTAACAAAATATGCACTGCTTTGCATGTTCATGAGCGAAATAAGTATTTGATCCCCTGTCATTCAGCAGGATTTCTGGCTACCAGGTGTCTTTCATACAGGTAACAAGCTGAGATTAGAAGCAGTCTCTTAAAGGGAGTGCTGCTAATCTCGTTTTGTTACCTGTATAAAAGACTCCTGTCCACAGGAGCAATCAAACAATCAGATTCCAAACTCCACCATGGCAAAGACCAAAGAGCTGTCCAATCTCAGTGTGTTACCTGTATGAAAGATACCTGATAGCCAGAAATTCTGCTGAATGATAGGGGATCAAATATTTATTTCCCTCATGAACATGCAGATCAGTCATCATTTGTTAGACGTGCAATTCTGCTGAATTTTTTGTTGCTATTCTGTCTCTCAGTGTTACAATACACCTACCATTCAATTTTTAGACTGATCATTTCTTTGTGAGTGGACAAACATTCAAAATCAGCAGAGGATCAAATACTTATTTCCTTCACTGTGTATATATATAAAAAAAAATTTCCGAAATAAGATGTAGTTTATAATATCAGTAGCACGTAGTTTTATATTAAGCCACCATCTGTCCATTAAATTCATTAGTTTCACAGTTGAAACACTTCTATCTTATTGGCTGTTTGGACTTTTAAAGTTCCGACAGCTTTTGTTTGTGCATTGCTCTGTGATTAAGCATTGATATCAAGTAAAACGCGTAAGATCTTAGGGGCTACTGATGTATTCTTGTTGGTTTGAAACTGCAGTGGAATTGGTTGTATAGTCTTTGTGACGGGAGTCACTGTGGGTGGGGGGCCCATGGAACACAGCTCCGCTTGGAGAGGTGGGGAGACCCTGTCTCAGCTCCCCATATCCCTCTTATGTGTAAGTCACCCTGTGCCTGTTAGGGGTACAGGGTGATCTGTCCTCATATTGTGTGGGCTTAGTCTCAGACTATGTAGACATGTTTAGGAGATAGGTGGGGTGGGGGTTGCTGATTGTTTAACCTCCTCGGCGGTATGATTCTTTCCGATTTTTTGTGCTGAAAGCGGTACCATTTTTTGCATGGAAATATGTAGTTTTTTATTGTAGGCTGTAATTTTTAGGAATAACTCACTGAAATCTGTCCGAACAAGAGTCTAGTAAACATACCGGGTGTGATAAAATTTGAAACACGAAATCATAAATTATAATATAATAAATAATCATAAATAATCATAAAAAATAATAATATAATAATAATAAATTTAATTCAATAATATAATCAAACCAAAAACACTGAAATTTGAAATACAGAGGCAAATTCGCACATCGCTGAGCAAAGTCGCAAAATCGTTTTCAGTGTCTGATGACGAATTTCCCCCACGAATAATTATCACTCAATTCTGCAAGTGGTTCTGATTTTCTATCGCTGTTCTAAAACCGCTTTTGACGTAAAGGGACGCTTTTTGGATGCCATGGACTTTTCTAAGTTTCCAGGCAGAAAGAACATTCAAAATGCAGGCAGGGCGCAGGACAAAGCAGTAGAGACAAAATATATGTGAAATGCATTGAAACAGCAATGACAGAAAAAATGACATTTTTTAAAATTTTCAAATTTCCCGCCGCCAGCGGCGCCCGTATGTCCCGACGTCACAGGGACCGTAACACAGAAGCCGGATGCCGGCATCAGCCGGAGGAGATGGCCGGGGACGCTGCAGGGGACACATCGCGGGAGCGAAGGACAAGGTAAGTGCTGCAGGGACTCCCAGAGCAACGCCGCATGGTAAGCCCGAGTGTAGCTCGGGGTTACCGCTCTTGGTACTCAAATTTTACCCCAAGCTACACTCGGGAATACCGCTAAGGAGGTTAATGTTATGTGGCTGCATTCCATTGTTCTATTGTTTGTCTGGATTTGGAGCAAACTATTATGGGATGTATGTGTTTATGTGTATTAGCTTAGTGGGAGGGCGGTGTCTCCAGCAGCCCTCCCTCCTGATGGGACTGTCTTCTGGTGTGAAGTTTGAATACCTGTGTGTCTCTGGTTACTAAATGTAGATTGCCCCGCCCTGTGTCATTACGCAGGGAGGGGGGATTGTCCCGAGTGTATATATTCTGTATCTGTGTTCAAATAAACTAGTCTACCTCCTGGTTTACTTCAAGACTGGTGTCGTCTAGTCTTGTATGGTCGGCTGTGGTGTCTGTTGTCGGTGTTCGGACGGGGAAGCGGTATTCTAACGTAAGTACTCAAGTGCAGTCTGGGTCAGTTTCGTTACAGTCTTCTATTTCTTTCTGTTTTTATAAAGTGTTGGAGGTCAAATTCATTCATTATTTGTCATACATACCCTGTAAAGCATATATATATATATATATATATATATATATATGCTAATGAAGCACTTTATTCAGAGGCACAATCATCTCCTCAAAAGGAGATTTTGCTAATGCTTGGATTGGTTCTTGTTTTTATGCTAAAGGCCAACTCTGGTAAAAGTAAAAACTTTCCCTTTCAGTGAGGCTGTGTCCAGACTGCAAGGGTTAAATGCTGGTTTAGGGGATGCAGAAGAGCGGATTTACTAACCTTAGTGCGATAGTAAACTCTGATTTAAACTTTGTACCTACAGGTAAGCGTATAGTAAGCCTTACCTGTGAGCACATCTCCTAAACTTGTGCTGTTTCACACTGGCTATAGCAAATACTGTCACTATGCATGCAATATGTCCTTTTATCCGATCCTGAGATTTACACAGTTCTGCCACATAGCACAGTTCTCTTTGCTGGACAGTGAAAGTAGAAACAGTAGACGGATGGGCTCACCTCTCTATCACACTGCTCTCTCCTTCAGTAAGCATGCTCTTGATAATGCAGCACACCTGACTGGCTGCTTTTACCTTTCACAGTCTGAGCTCTGCTGTACAGGCACTGCTAGAGGCTGATACCCAGTCAGATTTAGGTACACACTGTACAGTGCCTGTACATAGAGAAAAAAGAGTTTAATCCTCCGCATTGTGTAAAAAAGGCTGTTTGATCCTGTCTTCTCTGATCCTCTTCTTCTGTCCCCAATCCATCTGCCATAGTATAGAGCAGCAGTGGCAAGTCTCACATGCTCTTTGTAGTGTGTATTGCTAGAGAGTTTTCTTTTGGGGGGGTGCAGGTGATCAGCACAGAGCCAATCAGTGCTGCCCAGGGTCAGGGGTCATGCAGTCTCATAGGACAATCAGCGGAGAATGAAAACTCCTCCTACAAGATTACCCAGTGCTTGGCTGGACACTGATAGAAGTTACAAGACTGCTATATACTGCTGATGAGAAAAGGTATTTATCAGTTTATATTTACTAAAATAATTGCATTTCCATGTTGTGTGTTCAGTGGAAGACCGGATATAGTGAATGCAGGGTCCGGGGAGACCAGATATAGTGAATGCAGGGTCCGGGGAGACCAGATATAGTGAATGCAAGGTCCGGGGAGACCAGATATAGTGAATGCAGGGTCCGGGGAGACCAGATATAGTGAATGCAGGGTCCGGGGAGACCAGATATAGTGAATGCGGGGTCCGGGGAGACCAGATATAGTGAATGCAGGGTCCGGGGAGACCAGATATAGTGAATGCGGGGTCCTGGGAGACCGGATATAGTGAATGCAGGGTCCTGGGAGACCAGATATAGTGATGCAGGGTCTGGGGAGACCAGATATAGTGAATACAGGGTCCTGGGAGACCAGATACAGTGAATGCAGGGTTCGGGGAGACCAGATATAGTGATGCAGTGTCCAGCGAGACCAGATATAATGAATGCAGGGTCCGGGGAGACCAGATATAGTGAATGCAGGGTCCGGGGAGACCAGATGTAGTGAATGCAGGGTGTGGGGAGACCAGATATAGTGAATGCAGGGTCCTGGGAGACCAAATATAGTGAATGCAGGGTCCAGGGAGATCAGATATAGTGAATGCAGGGTCCGGGAGACCAGATATAGTGAATGCGGGGTCCTGGGAGACCGGATATAGTGAATGCAGGGTCCTGGGAGACCAGATATAGTGATGCAGGGTCCTGGGAGACCAGATACAGTGATGCAGTGTCCGGGGAGACCAGATATAGTGAATGCAGGGTCCGGGGAGACCAGATATAGTAAATGCAGGGTCCTGGGAGACCAGATATAGTGAATGCAGGGTCCGGGGAGACCAGATATAGTGAATGCAGGGTCCGGGGAGACCAGATATAGTGATGCAGTGTCCAGCGAGACCAGATATAATGAATGCAGGGTCCGGGGAGACCAGATATAGTGAATGCAGGGTCCTGGTAGACCAGATACAGTGATGCAGTGTCCGGGGAGACCAGATATAGTGAATGCAGGGTCCGGGGAGACCAAATATAGTGAATGCAGGGTCCAGGGAGATCAGATATAGTGAATGCAGGGTCCGGGGAGACCAGATATAGTGAATGCAGGGTCCGGGGAGACCAGATATAGTGAATGCAGGGTCCGGGGAGACCAGATATAGTGAATGCAGGGTCCTGGGAGATCAGATATAGTGAATGCAGGGTACTGGGTTTAGTAACATTTTAAGCCCCAAAAATCATATTTACTACAACAGATGCTGAAAGAATCAAATGCAATCACTAACATGCCAAACTAAACCTGCATCCTGGTGCTGCCATTGAATCGAGCGTGTCGTGATTATAGGACCCGGTGATAAACCTACTAGGGACAGGAGAGACACTTTTAAATGTATTTGCATTTTAAATTCCCACCCGCTGTAACATCTGTATCCTCCAGTCTCTGCTTAAGTCAATATTAGACGCTTTTCTTATTTAATTTGCTCTGGAAGCCTTTTGAATTTAATTTGTGTGCTTATTAGCGAAGGATTGGAAGGAGCCTTGTCTGATAATCATGTCTATAGGCAGGCTAATGCTATTTTTAAAACCAATTTTACATTTTTATGAGAAAAGCATAAAGTAGGAATTAGTTGGGTCATTTTAGCTGCCTTTAATATGAAAATGTTACTAGTATATTTATTTTGTCAATTTTTTTTTTCGTCACGTAGCACACATCACGATAGATGAAGATGTTGAGATTTTTGTGTAATGGAAAACTCTTCAGTCGCTGATAAACCTGGAGACATATCACATCCTCGAATATGTTTGGACAAGTCAGACGATATTTTTGCAATACTTTTAAACATGTTAGAAAAACGAATAGTCATGTAGTTCTACATCCGTAGGAGCCTCAATACTGTCCAGATCTTCCCCAAATACTTTACCCCACACCCAGGCACATACATAGGCTCCAGGGGCGGACTGACCATTTGGAAACTCGGGCACTGCACGAGGGCCCGAGGTCAGTAGGGGGCCCCATGAGATGCCCCTGGTACCTTTTTCATAAGCTTTTTTGAGTTTGGGCAAGGACACAGGGGCCCCATGATCCCCTATTGCCTGTGGGCCCCATGAGTTGTCAGTCCGCCCCGATAGGCTCATTCACATGTTTCTTCAATAACTAGTCTAGGGGTGTTGTTTACTGTTGCTTTTATTTTTGGAGAACTTGGATGGGGATGGGGAATTTGGTGGGATAGTCCAGAAACACAATGTACATTTGAGATCTTTAAAGTGTTACTAAACCATGGACCCTGCATTCACTATATCCAGTCTCCCTGGACCCTGCATTCACTATATCCGGTCTCCCCGGACCCTGCATTCACTATATCTGGTCTCCCGGGACCCTGCAATAACTATATCTGGTCTCCAAGGACCCTGCATTCACTATATCTGGTCTCCCCAGACCCTGCATTCACTATATCTGGTCTCCCCGGACCCTGCATTCACTCTGTCTGGTCTCCCCGGACCCTGCATTCACTATGTCTGGTCTCCCCGGACCCTGCATTCACTATTTCTGGTCTCCCTGGACCCTGCATTCACTATATCTGTTCTCTCAGGACCCTGCATTCACTATATCTGGTTTCCCTGGACCCTGCATTCACTATATCTGGTCTCCCCAGACTCTGCATTCACTATATCTTGTCTCCCCGGACCCTGCATTCTCTATATATGGTCTCCACAGACCCTGGATTCACTATATCTGGTCTCCCCAGACCCTGCATTCACTATATCTGGTCTCCCCGGACCCTGCATTCATTATATCTGGTCTCCCCAGACCCTGCATTCACTATATCTGGTCTCCCCGGACCCTGCATTCTCTATATATGGTCTCCACAGACCCTGGATTCACTATATCTGGTCTCCCCAGACCCTGCATTCACTATATCTGGTCTCCCCGGACCCTGCATTCATTATATCTGGTCTCCCCAGACCCTGCATTCACTATATCTGGTCTCCCCGGACCCTGAATCCACTATATCTGGTCTCCCGGACCCTGCATTCACTATATCTGGTCTCCCTGGACCCTGCATTCACTATATCCGGTCTCCCAGGATCCTGCATTCACTATATCTGGTCTTCCCGAACCCTGCATTCACTATATCTGGTCTCCCCAGACCCTGCATTCACTATATCTGGTCTCCCCGGACCCTGCATTCATTATATCCGGTCTCCCTAGGCCTTGCATTCACTATATCTGGTATCCCCGGACCCTGCATTCACTATATCTGGTCTCCCCGGACCCTGAATTCACTATATCTGGTCTCCCCGGACCCTGCATTCACTATATCTGGTCTCCCTCCCTGGACCCTGCATTCACTATATATGGGCTCCCCAGACCCTGCATTCACTATATCCGGTTTACCACAGTACACACAACATGGAAATGCAACTATTTTAGTACATATAAACTGCTAAATACTTTTTCTTGTCAGCAGTATATAGCAGTCTTGTGATTTCTATCAGTGTCCAGCAGAGCACTGGTTAAAGCTTGTATGAGGAGTTTTCATTCTGCTCTAGGAGGATGCAGGACCCCTGACCTCTATCTGGACAGTGCTGATTGGCCCTGTGCTCATCACATGCACCCTCCGAACTAAATAAAAAAACTTCAATACACTAGCAATACCTCGGCACGGAACAACTTCAGATTGTTTCACTAATATTCACGTGGCGATTATTGGGATATGAATATGATGATAATTTAACTTCACGTGGTGATCACAAAAAAGGACTGAAATATTTGGACTTTTCATGCGTTTATATATTTTGGAAACGATTTGTTTGAGTTTAAGCGCCGCATTAATATTTTATATATGTTATAGAATATTATTTTGATGTAAACTGCTACTTACCTTTTCCCATCTGCAGTTAGAGCAGTCTTGTGACTTCTATAAGTGTCTAGCAGAGCACTGGTTAAAGCTTGTAGGAGGCCTGACAAACCCCTTTGCACACTGTTACAATCCCTGGTGCTGAAGCTTCCTAACAGCACATGGTGCAACTTTCAAGGGAATGGGTGGGACCACTGGAGAGCCGGGCCACTGCTTTGTGTGTGAGATCAGCAGTCTAATAATCCGATGTAGTGCCAGTACAGGGTCTTTAACCCTTGCAGAAGTACATAGTAGTTAAAAAAGTATAAGAGTTGCATATTTAAGTGTTCTTGCATGGGAAGACCACTTCCTGTTATCTCACATATATATTCTTATTATTATAGCCAAATTTACCACCCTAACTCCTCCCACAGTATTTACACTACATAGACAGTAATATACCGAAACGTGCGGATTGTTCCCGATTGGTGTGCTATTACTTTGTGGAACGTTTCGCCGAATGGTTCATGAAATATCGGCGTTTTTGTGGTGAAATTGGTCCCATAGGAATGAATGGCGGAATGTTCAAAACTAGAATGGGAGCTGACAAAAGCTAGAGTGTGAGCTGAAAAATCAGGACATGATTTCTAAACTGCCATCACTCCCTCATTTTGAAGCCCACCTACACAAATCTTATATGAAAACGTTCAGCTATCCCTGCTGCCACAAAAAATGTCCACGGCTAAGCCATAGTCCTGATAGTTTTCACAATATGACCATTTGTTTGCAACTCACGCCGCCCATTGACATTCATTGAAACTCCATTCTAACCACCTCAAATTTGAAGGGTAATTTCTAACCTGCGACTGTGCCTTCATTTTTAATATTTCAGAGACATACTATGCATCAAAATGTAGGTCTGGGTCTTGTGAGTCTTGCAATATAAAGCTCTTTGGTGTAGGATTTATAATTTTTAATCTACAACCTGTTGAAGATGGCAACTGCCAGTGAAGTGAGCAAGTTGGAGCAGTTTGTTTTTAACCGCTCTTCTCTGGCCTTGCTGTAGAGTGAGTTGCCATAGGAACCCAGGTGTGTGAGCAGGCAGCAGAGTGACAAGCCGCTCCACCCAGTTACTCCGCCCACTCCAGTTGTAGACTACTGGTGGAGGCAAGAACACTTCACACAATTTCCCCAGAAATTGGAGCTTTTCTAGTTTCTGTATACTGCAGTAATAAATACAACAGGTTCAGTTGGTATCACGTACCTAGTGGAGGCTGAGTAGCTGAGAGGGGCTTACTTGCACCTCCTGCCCATTACTCCTGAAGGTGGAGACATAAAGTGTGATGGCATGCATGACATAAATGCAATGGTTGTAGGTTGGAGCTGGACACAGATGGGACAGGACAGTGGACACAGTAATAATTTCGCACCGGAACAGGAGGCAGAAGAGGAGTCCAAGGAATGAGCCAGGGTCAGCAAGTGTGGTACCAGAATCAGCAGGCAAGGTGAAGTTCAGGAAGCAAGCTGGGGTTGGTATCAGCTGGGCAGGGAGGTAACTGAGTCAGAAGGTAAAGACAAATCCAGTAGCCGGGCTGAGGTCAGTAATAGCCAAGCAGATGACAATAAACCTCTTTAGCGGTTTTCCCGAGTGTAGCTCGGGGTAAAATGTCAGTACCAAGAGCGGTAACCCCGAGCTACACTCGGGCTTACCATGCGGCATTGCTCAGGGGGTCCCTGCAGCAGTTACCTTGTCCTTCGCTCCCACGATGTGTCCCCTGCAGCGTCCCCGGCCATCTCCTCCGGCCGATGCCAGCATCCGGCTTCCGTGTTCCGGTCCCTGTGACGTCGGAACATACAGGCGCCGGAACCGGCGGGAAACTTGAAATTTTTTAAAAATGTCATTTTTGCTGTCATTGCTGTTTCAAAGCATTTCACATACATTTTGTCCCGAGTGCTTTGTCTGGTGCCCTGCCTGAATTTTGACTGTTCTTTCTGCCTGGAAACTTAGAAAAGTCCATGGCGTCCAAAAAGCGTCCCTTTACGTCAAAAGCGGTTGTAGAACAGCGATAGTAAATCAGAACCACTTGCAGAATTGAGTGATAATGATTCGTGGGGGAAATTTGTCATCAGACACTGAAAACGATTTTGCGACTTTGCTCAGCGATGTGCGAATTTGCCTCTGTATTTCAAATTTCAGTGTTTTTGGTTTGATTATATTATTGAATTAAATTTATTATTATTATATTATTATTTTTTATGATTATTTATTAAATTATAATTTATGATTTCGTGTTTCAAGTTTTATCCTACCCGGGATGTTTACTAGACTCTTGTTCGGACAGATTTCAGTGAGTTATTCCTAAAAATTACAGCCTACAATAAAAAACTACATATTTCCATGCAAAAAAATGGTACCGCTTTCAGCACAAAAAATCGGAAAGAATCATACTGCCGAGGAGGTTAAGGCAGAAGGGTTCAGAGAACCAGTTGGGTCATACACAGAGAGGCAATGTCAGCAGATCAGATCTCAAGGTAACAGGAACAAGTTGAAGACTGTTCAGCAACTTCTCTATGCAGAACACCAGTTTATACAGGTCACTGGGTGCCAAACGCAGTGCTGAGCATGCACGCTAATTCCTGCATGTGGATACATTTGCCTATTAATGTATGTATGGCGTTTCCTTTGTACCTGGTGGTGTGGGCAGCATGAACATATGCTCGTACTGATCTCCTTATGTTCGTGAGAATCTGGTTTACCTCTTTTACCATTCCGAAAGTGCAGGGAACTGAATCTGAGAATGGTAATCTACACATTACAGGCGTTTGGGTTTAAAGACCTTAGTCCACCCAAGCAGACATGTCAGTTTATCATAGTGAAGGACAAAAGTGAAGGACAATTTACACCTCTTTGTGTGCTTTTTAACCTGCACTGATTCACATTTCCAAATATGGAAGACAAAACCAACACCAATTTGGACAAGAATAGAGTCAAGAAGTGCAGTTAAAATATCCTACTGCTGGAATGTTCAAGAGATTTAAAGAAGCAGAAAATGTATTCCACCACGATCCACCAATAACTGAAATATTGTTTCAGGGTAAATTGGCTTTTCACCCCTATTCTACATGTTTTCCCATGAACAGAAAAGCCATGGGCAGGGATTCTCTATGGGCTCCAACTGGCTTTCATAAGCCTTATGAGTGTGCCTCTTGATCTCAGACTTCAGAGGAACAAGGCCTGGCTTCTATAGGATTTAATTTTGTCGGCATAAAAGGAACAGCGCACAAAAAGGCAGCTTATGAAGAGCTAGCTGTGAAGCTGAAAGTTTTTGTTTGCCAGGAATAGATGTTGGAACTCAGAGAATTGCAATGTCCTTGTGAAGGAGCGGGCAGGACAGCAGGAGCTGGAGTTACGCAGAACATTATGCAATTCCCTTAGACACCAAGACTCGTTGAAGTTTCAGGATGAACTTCAAGTTCTTTCATTACTTTTACAAAGTCACTAGAATGTCCTTTAGAGGTTAGCAGAGACGTGATGGGACTATAGTCAAATGCCTTTTAAGATTTTCACATCCAAAACATGGGCGCTATTAAAGTACAACGGTAATGTAGTAATACAAAAAAAGGTTGTAAATGAAAATTCTAGGGGAGGTGGTAAATGACCCTTCTTTGTCCCAGTAATGAAGGTTTTGGTGTACTTTGGAAGTGTCATGGTCAGAAGGTAGAATAGTACGCAGAACTTTTTTTTTTTAGTTTTGGGTGGAAAGACATAGGGTTTGACCTTGCAAAATCTCCATTATTTTTACTGTGTGCCAGGTAGGACTGTGCTTTATGTTGAATGTCATAGTTGCCCTCCATGTTTAGTAAATTGCCATGAATAATCTTTTTAGGGGGACACTGACACCATAAAGTTTCCAATAAAGATTAAGCCCAACCCCTCTTGGCACTAAGTCCCACCCAACCATTCTGCTGGGTGGGACTTAAACACAGAGGTTGAGGCTTAATCACAACTGTAAAGCTTGGGTCAAAGATCCATAGTCCGCACCGCAAAGGAACTACCTTGAAGTGCTGGCATCAGTAGTGTACCTACCATATCTAGCACTCAAGGCGGATTATTTTTTAATTCCACCCCCGTTCATCAAAATAATTTTCAGCTATGTATCATGCATGCTGGGGGTAGGAGTAAACTTGGCTGATGATGGGCAGAAGGCAGCCTCTGTAGATACGGTTGCAACTGTATACAGAGATCCTGAACTTAGCATATCAATCATTGTTTAGGAGCTTGTGGATGCTATTACCTGCATAGTTGCCAACATTTGAAAATAGTTCAAAGGGACACCTTGAAAGGATTAAGAAGGAAAATGTGGCATGCTCAGTGCTCAACCTGCTGCAACCCTGTAGATGTAGCCAATGCCGTGACAAGGTCATCCAGTGCCCAGAGCAAAGAAGTCAAACTGTGCCCCCCCCCCCATTCATAATGTGCAAGCTTAAGGGATCCTACACCCAGCAGTCACTAGCTTGTCAAAATCAGGAAGGAAAGAACTCCCATTCCTACAGTAAACCATTGACTTCTCCATCATGTCCAACAACGCCACCATCAAACCCGCCCCGTAGGCCAGAGTACTTGGTGTCATTCTGGACTCCAACCTATCCTTCCAGCCCCAAGTCCAATCTTTAACAAACTCGTGCAGACTCCACCTCCGCAACATCGCCAAAATACGCGCGTTCCTAACCCCAGAAACCACTAAACAGCTCATCCACTCCCTCATCATATCACAACTCGATTACTGCAACTCCCTCCTCACTGGCCTGCCTCGCCGCTGGGTATCCCCGCTTCAGTCGATCCTGAATACGACTGCCAGACTCATTCACCTTTCCAACCGCTCCATCTCCGCCACCCCCCTCTGCCAATCCCTCCACTGGCTTCCGATTGCGCAACGGATCAAATTCAAAATCCTAACAGTGACGTACAAAGCTGTCCACCACACTGCCCCGAACTACATCACTGACCTAATATCCAAATACCGCCCAGCACGCACCCTCCGCTCCTCACAAGACCTCCTTCTCTCTAGTTCCCTGGTCTCCTCCTCCCATGCCTGCCTCCAGGACTTCTCCAGGGTGTCACCCATCCTCTGGAACTCCCTGCCCCAACCCATCAGATTATCACCTACTCTCCTCTCCTTTAGGCACACCCTGAAAACCCACCTCTTCAGGGAAGCCTACCCCACCCCCTGCTAACTTGCCGACCTCCTCCACTCTTCCTACCACTCCATCCCCCACAGCTATCTCCTCCTGTACCGCTATCCCCTCCCTCCTAGATCGTAAGCTCGAAAGAGCAGGGCCCTCAATCCCCTCATGTTTTGCATTGTATTGTTATTGTTCTGTCACATGTTCTGTCCCCCTTTGTAATGTACAGCGCTGAGCGAACTATTGGCGCTTTATAAATACTGTATAATAATAATTGCGCCCTGGGAAGCTGCCCCTCCTGCTCACCCCTAGACGTAGTTATAAATATGTGTATTGCATGTAGTGTGTGAGTAAAAACATTCCCATAATTGGTGTCAGTGGCTATATTTGTAACCCTCAGCATTGGCGTAAGTGGTTGGTGGTCAGTGTTAGAAATGCTAAACCTTCCAGCATTGGTGGTCACTGGCAGGTTATAATAATAACCCTCCCAGCATTGGTAATCAGTGGCAGACATAAGTTGTAATAACACCTTCCAACTTCACTTTGGTACTCATGTGGTTTACTTACTTGAGCACATGCTCTCGAACTGTTACCTCTGTCCTCATTGGCTGGGACTATGCTTTTGTTGTTGGGTGAAGATCATTCCGCTTGACGCTTTCAGCTTCTTTCAGTGTACAGTGTTGAAACACAGAGAGTGTTTCAGCACCCACCATACCAGTGCTACTCCGCATGTTGCTAGAGGCTGCCCCAGGGCACCTTCTAAATCAGAGTTTCTCAACCAGGTTCCTGTGGGTTCTAGGGTTCCTCCAGAATTTGCTAAGGGTTCCTCGGTCAATAAGCAATTTCTACCTCTCAGATGGGTAAACACTGACACCAATGGTCTTAATATCTATCTGTGGGGGGAATTTTTTCCACTGACCACAAAAGAAAGGAGCATTCTTTCCATTGACCATCACTCTAATGTACTTCAAGCTGTAAATATAAAAATCATTAGCAGGGGTTCCCTGAAGCCAAAAATTATTTCAAGGGTTCCTCCATGTTAAAAAGGTTGAGAAAGGCTGCCGTAAATGGTGGTGTTACCTAGTGCAGTGGTCGGCAAGCCGCGGCTCGCGAGCCACATGCGGCTCTTTACACGCTTTAATGCGGCTCTTCTGTGCCGGGCGCCCGCTCCCCTTTCTCCTCTTGAGCGGCAGGGACTCTGCAGCGTGATCCAAAAAAAAACAGCCAGGGCAGCGCGCTCAAATGCAATGATTGGCCAGTCTCGCTGCCACTCACATCCTGATAGCCAGTGATTGGCTGTCAGGATGTGTGTAGGCGGGGCAGCGTGACGAACGTGAGAGGAGCTAGGCTCCTCTCACAGTCCGCCCTGAAGACCAGAACGACGCAGGAACACGGCGCGAGGAACGCGCGGAGCAAAGGTAAGTGAATTGACACAGGGGGGACTTGGCTTACTACTTGTTACTTACTTACTACTACTATATGAGGGATGAATTAATATGGGGGATGAATTACTATAGGGGGGATGAATTACTATGGGGGATGAATTACTATATGGGGGATGAATTACTATATGGGGGATGAATTACTATAGGGGGGATGAATTACTATGGGGGGGATGAATTACTATAGGGGGGATGAATTACTATATGGGGGATGAATTACTATATGGGGGATGAATTACTATAGGGGGGATGAATTACTATGGGGGATGAATTACTATATGGGGGATGAATTACTATAGGGGGGGATGAATTACTATATGGGGGATGAATTACTATATGGGGGATGAATTACTATAGGGGGGATGAATTAATATGGGGGATGAATTACTATAGGGGGGATGAATTACTATATGGGGGATGAATTACTATGGGGGATGAATTACTATGGGGGATGAATTACTATATGGGGGATTAATTACTATATGGGGGATGAATTACTATGGGGGATGAATTACTATATGGGGGATGAATTTCTATGGCGGATGAATTACTATGGGGGATGAATTACTATATGGGGGATGAATTACTATATGGGGGATGAATTACTATATGGGGGATGAATTACTATATGGGGGATGAATTACTATATGGGGGATGAATTACTATGGGGGATGAATTACTATATGGGGGATGAATTACTATATGGGGGATGAATTACTATATGGGGGATGAATTACTATGGGGGATGAATTACTATATGGGGGATGAATTACTATGGGGGATGAATTACTATATGGGGGATGAATTACTATGGGGGATGAATTACTATGGGGGATGAATTACTATATGGGGGATGTATTTTCAGTTTTAAAAACGTGGCTCTCAAAATAAATTTCAATCGTGGTTTTGGCGAGATTTAGCTCAGTTGAAAAAAAAGGTTGCCCACCACTGACCTAGTGAAAACTTCTTCTTCCCCTACAGAACATTACTGGCAGGTGACACGTTTCTTCACTTGTCTTCAGTGGATATGATAGGTTCACTTTAATACATGAAAAACTCTTTCACTTCGCTTGGCAGGGTCTTACAAGGTAGAGATAGCTGAGAAAAGTCAGAATATAATACACGAGAAGGATTTTTGGAGCTTACTACTGCAGCTGCTTGTAAACCTTGCTGCTTTACACTGAATCCTGTTCCAGAGTATACGTTCAATCCCATAACTCTGGCTGGCTTATTAAAACCAGGTCACAGTTGAGACCCATGATTGTGGCCAATTTTACTTGCTTCTGGTTTCAGTTTGTAAATGCAACACTTATTTTTATTCTGCACATCTCCAAATGAATTTATAGTTACATAGTTAGTCTGGCTGAAAAAAGACAAAAGTCCATCTAGTTCAACCATTAAATTGGTTACTATGGACCCGAAATTGCATTGATGCTGTTATCTAGGTACATGTGATTGATACACCTTTTGACCACAGGTAACACCTGTTTTTTGCCAACTGTGTTATCTATAAAAATGAAGTATCAGTTTTTAGCAATTTGTAAAGTTTGCAAATAACAAACCTTTGTCCGAAGATTTTGCAAGTTTGCTGCCAGAAACCAGGGACAACTTGAAATACACTATGTTGCCTAAAGATTTGGGATGCCTACCTTTATACGCACATGACCTTTAATGGCCCCCCAGTCTTACTCTGTAGGGTTCAATATTGAGTTGGCCCCGCCCTGTGCAGCTATAACAGCTTCAGCTCTTCTGGGAAGGCCGTCCACAAGGTTTAGGAGGGTGTCTATGGGAAGGTTTGACCATTCTTCCAGAAGCACATTTGTGAGGTCAGGCACTGATGTGAGGTCTCGCCACTCCAGATTACAGTGTTGCAGAGGCGGTAAGGCATGTCAAGGTGTTGTCGGGCATATTGTAACAAGGCTTTTTTTGTTGCATTGGCACAGTAAAGGCTTCTTTCTGGCAACTCCACAATGGAGCTCTTTTTTGTTCAAGTATCGATGTATTGTGTTCCTTGAAGCAACCACACCATCTTTTTCCAGAACAGCCTGTATTTCTCCTGAGGTTACCTGTGGGTATTTCTTTGTATCCCAAACAATTCTTCTGGTAGTTGTGGCTGCAATCTTTCTTGGTCTACCTGATCTTGGCTTGGTATCAAGAGATCTTTGAATTTTCCACTTCTTAATAAGTGATTGAACAGTATTGAATGGCATAGTCAAGGCTTTTCTTTTTCCATCTTCATAAAATTCCATTACCTTGTTATGCAGGTCTTTTGACAGTTCTTTTCTGCTCCCCATGGCTCAGTATCTAGCATGCTCGGTGCATCCACAAGAGAGCTAACAAACTCATTGACTATTTATACAGAGACACTAATTGCAATTTAAGAGCCACAAATGTGGCAATGTAACCTTTAATACCATTTTAACCCGTGTGTGTCACCTTGTGTGTCTGTACCAAGGCCAAATATTCCAGGGGATGGAAACCTTTGATCATGTCCATTTGGGTGATTTCTAATATCATTATGATTTAAAAAGGAGCCAAACAACTATGTAATAATAAATGGCTTCATATGATCACTATCCTTACATAAAAGACAGTTTTTGGCATTATCAATCATATGAATCTCGACACAATTCGTGATGAGTTCTCCAGTGTCAAGCTTCCTCCTCTAACCAACATACCAGGCCCAACACCAAACTCTACACTCTCCTCCTTTGACCCTGTTACCACCAAGGAAGTTACCGAACTCCTTTCCAAGGCCCATTTCACCACCTGTCCCCTGGATCCTGTCCCCTCACGACTGTTGCAGCCTCCTTCCTGCTCTATCCTAAACTCTCTAACCCACATCTTCAACCTCTCACTCTCCATGGGCACCTTTCCCTCCCCACTCAAACATGCACTGGTTACCCCCATCCTCAAAAACCCCTCACTGGATCCCACCTGTTTGAATAACTTAAGACCCATCTCCCTGCTCCCGTTTGCCTCCAAGCTTCTCGAGCGCCTTGTTCACAACCGTATGAACTGCTACCTCACCGACAATAACCTTCTTGATCCCCGACAGTCTGGCTTCCGCCCACAACATTCCACAGAAACTGCCCTACTAAAACTCACTAATGACCTACTAACTGCTAAAACCAATGGCCATTACTCCATACTCATACTCCTTGACCTTTCCGCTGCCTTTGACACAGTCGACCACCCGCTCCTCCTCAGTAAACTCCACTCCATTGGCCTCCGTGACTCTGCTCTCTTCTGGTTCTCCTCTTACCAGGGGCGGACTGACAATTCATGGGGTCCCCGGGCAATAGGGGATCATGGGGCCCCTGTGTCTTTGCCCAAACTCAAAAAAGCCTATGAAAAAGGTACCAGGGGCATCTTATGGGGCCCCCTACTGACCCCGGGCCCTCGGGCAGTGCCCGATTTTACAAATGGTCAGTCCACCCCTGCCTCTTACCTTTCTCAGCGCACTTTCAGTGTCACATACAACTCCTCCTCCATTGCTCCGCTTACACTTTCTGTTGGAGTACCCCAAGGTTCTGTTCTTGGGCCCCTCCTTTTCTCTCTCTATGCCTCCTCCCTGGGCCAACTGATAACCTCCCATGGCTTCCAAAATCACCTCTATGCTGATGACACCCAGATCTATCTCTCCACTCCCCAGCTCACCCCCTCAATCTCCTCACGTATCACAAATCTACTAAGCGACATATCAGCATGGATGTCACATCACTACCTTAAACTCAATCTTTTAAAAACTGAGCTTGTAATATTTCCTCCCCCCGATCCCCCACTCACGACTTTACTATTAAGATTAACAGCACAACCATTGGTCCTTCCCCTCATGCCAGGGTGCTAGGCGTAATCTTAGACTCTAACCTCTCCTTTGGGCCCCACATCCACTCACTGGTTAAATCCTGCCGCCTCAGCCTCCGGAACATTTCCAAAATCCGCCCTTCCTGATCAATGACACCACAAAACAACTCATCCACGCCTTGGTTATATCCCGCCTCGACTACCGCAACTCCCTCCTCACTGGTCTACCGTTACACAGGCTATCCCCCCTTCAGTCTATTATGAATGCTGCTGCTAGACTCATACACCTTACCAACCGATCAGCGACTGCTGCCCCTCTCTGCCAATCCCTCCACTGGCTTCCACTAACCCAATGTATAAAATTCAAAATACTAACCACAGCTTACAAAGCCATCCACAACACTGCCCCTAGCTACATCACTAACCTCATCCGCAGATATCACCCAAATCACCCTCTCCGCTCCTCCTATGATATCCTCCTCTCTAGCTCCCTCATCACCTCCTCCCACGCTCGCCTCCAGGACTTTTCCAGAGCCTCTCCCACCCTCTGGAACTCCCTACCACAGCATGTCCGGTCAGCCTCACCCTGTCTGCCTTTAGACGATCTTTGAAAACTCACTTCTTCAGAGAAGCCTACCCCACCTCCACCTAAGAACTGTACTTGAATCACCTCCGCCAGATCATCCCCCGCAGCTATCATCTTTTGTATCACCTCCCCCTTCCTTTAGATTGTAAGCTCCACGAGCCGGGACCTCCTATTCCTTCTGTACTGAAATGTATTGTAATTGTACTGTCTCCCTTATATTGTAAAGCGCTGAGCAAACTGTTGGCACTATATAAATCCTGTACAATAATATTAATATGTTCAATGTCAATGCCAAACTTTCCCGATTTCTGCCAGGGTATGCAAACTTTTGAGCACAATGGTATGTAAATGCCCAGAATTAAATAACAAGACAAAGTTTGGGAATCTCAAGCAAGATTTGTGAAACTGTTTGCATAATGAAATCAGGCAGATGTACGCATCCCTAATTATGTGTTTATAACTGTGAAAGTCAAAGGGTCAGTCCACCAAAAACAGATATTTCAGTATTTGGTAGATGCCGGAGACTTCTTATATCTTGATTACCACATTAGTGAGATCTCTGCGATTGTTTGTGAAGGTCATAGTATAGCTAGTGGGTAGTTAGTCCCATTCAACCGGACTTGTTCTGTAATGTTGAAGACCTTTTATCATTCATCCAAGTGGCTTTCTCAGTTTAACTGAAGCTGTACACAAAGACTGAATTTTAAACAATGTTCTATGGCGACCTGTACACCTCGTTTTCATTCCTGTTTTCTCTGTGGCTGTTTTTCTGTTACAGGAAATGTTATAGCTTGCCCTGTGCTTCTTAATTAAATCCTAGTCATGTTTTGCCTTGGAGGGTGAGGTAAATCCAGACTTTCCTATGAAGTGATCAATATTAGGTTCAGAGTAAGCTTGTTCCTTATTAGTGAGCGGGCCTCTTTCAGCCTGGTGCTCTCGGTGGAACAGCAGACCCTTGCTTGGCTTAGTGCATATCTCACATGGTAGTCGTTTATGAATTCTGGAGCTAAAACAGACTTGATGTCTGTATTCACCAGTCAGGTGTTGGCCTTTTTAACAAGATGACTTAGGGGAAGTCAAAGAGATTTTACATCTCTGACAGTGCGGCCTAAATTTCGACATAGACGACACAGTCCTTGGTCTAGGGAGCCCAGACTTTCAGGGGCAGCACCCAGCTACCCATACATCTCGCCTTTTGCAGTAAGACCTTCTTGTATCTACTAAACGGTTCCAGATCTCTGCTATACCTGCCAGTGTAATCCAGCCAGGTCCTTGTGGTTGTTGGCTATGCACAATTTGTGCTCTTTTGTTACCGGAACAATTTATGACTTATGTACAATTTACGCATTCTTGCTCCGTACAGCTAGAACTGAACTGGCAAACTAGATTGTGCCCTTCCCTTATAGTCAGGTCCATAAATATTGGGACATCGATACAATTATAAAATTTTTGGCTCTATACACCAGCACAATGGATTTGAAATGAAACGAACAAGATGTGCTTTAAATGCAGTCTGTCAGCTTTAATTTGAGGGTATTTACATTCAAATCAGGTGAACGGTGTAGGAATTACAACAGTTTGCATATGTGCCTCCCACTTGTTAAGGAACCAAAAGTAATGGGACAGACTAATAATCATAAATCAAACTTTCACTTTTTAATACTTGGTTGCAAATCCTTTGCAGTCAATTACAGCCTGAAGTCTGGAATGCATAGACATCACCAGATGCTGGGTTTCATCCCTGGTGATGCTCTGCCAGGCCTCTACTGCAACTGTCTTCGATTCCTGCTTGTTCTTGGGGCATTTTCCCTTCAGTTTTGTCTTCAGTAAGTGAAATGCATGCTCAATCGGATTCAGGTCAGGTGATTGACTTGGCCATTGCATAACATTCCACTTCTTTCCCTTAAAAAACTCTTTGGTTGCTTTTGCAGTATGCTTTGGGTCATTGTCCATCTGCACTGTGAAGCGGCGTCCAATGAGTTGTGAAGCATTTGGCTGAATATGAGCAGATAATATTGCCCGAAACACTTCAGAATTCATCCTGCTGCTTTCACATCATCAATAAATACAAGAGAAGCAGTTCCATTGGCAGCCATACATGCCCACGCCATGACACTACCACCACCATGCTTCACTGATGAGGTGGTATGCTTAGGATCATGAGCAGTTCCTTTCCTTCTCCATGCTCATGGAGTTGATCTTGGTCTCATCTGTCCATAGGATGTTGTTCCAGAACTGTGAAGGCTTTTTAGATGTCGTTTGGCAAACTCTAATCTGGTCTTCCTGTTTTTGAGGCTCACCAATGGTTTCCATCTTGTGGTGAACCCTCTGTATTCACTCTGGTGAAGTCTTCTCTTGATTGTTGACTTTGACACACATACACCTACCTCCTGGAGAGTGTTCCTGATCTGGCCAACTGTTGTGAAGGGTGTTTTCTTCACCAGGGAAAGAATTCTTTGGTCATCCACCACAGTTGTTTTCCGTGGTCTTCCGGGTCTTTTGGTGTTGCTGAGCTCACCAGAGCGTTCCTTCTTTTTAAGAATGTTCCAAACAGTTGTTTTGGCCACGCCTAATGTTTTTGCTATCTCTCTGATGGGTTTGTTTTGTTTTTTCAGCCTAATGATGGCTTGCTTCACTGATAGTGACAGCTCTTTGGATCTCATCTTGAGAGTTGACAGCAACAGATTCCAAATGCAAATAGCACACTTGAAATGAACTCTGGACCTTTTATCTGCTCATTGTAATTGGGATAATGAGGGAATAACACACACCTGGCCATGGAACAGCTGAGAAGCCAATTGTCCCATTACTTTTGGTCCCTTAAAAAGTGGGAGGCACATATGCAAACTGTTGTAATTCCTACACCGTTCACCTGATATGGATGTAAATACCCTCAAATTAAAGCTGACAGTCTGCAGTTAAAGCACATCTTGTTCGTTTCATTTCAAATCCATTGTGGTGGTGTATAGAGCCAAAAATGTTAGAATTGTGTCGATGTCCCAATATTTATGGACCTGACTGTAGATCGCTATCCTAGGTTCCTTAATGTTGAATCAGCATACTGTCAGTTTCAGCCTCTGCCCTCAGTGTTCTTTGTTTGGCTTTGATGTCTGATACCAGGCATTTCTATTGGGGTTGGAGGTAAAACACATAGGACAATTCATAAGCAGGTCCTAATAAGGATATACCTGAATTTCCCACATACCCATTGGCCATATTATTTTAAAGATAGGTGATACCACACAAAGTGCCGGATTTAAAAAGAGGCAAAAGGAACAATTGCCCCGGGCCCCCTTTCCAGAGGGGCACCCCCAGCCCCAGATTTCCTTTATAAAAAAATGTAATAATTATAAAATTAGTTTTATTATAAAAAAAATTACAAAATGTGTGTGGGTGTCAGGATACAGAACAGTCAATAATAAAATAAAAATAAAAAAAAGGGGGTTCAAAAATCAACTCGCCAGCCAGCTTCCAACAACCAAATTAACCTGTCTAACAGTATGCGTTAAAAACAGAGGTTTAGTTAGCACACATTTGCAAATACATACGCAAGCCACAGAGCCACATCATGGCACCCTGGTATTCTGTGGCCCTAACTCTACAAATTTGAGTCCCCATAGTAGAGGCACATGCATTTAAAGGATAGATCAAGGGCAGGTGCACGTCAGGGAGCCCGCCCCTCTTAAAGGAACAGGAGTGCAAAGGACACCCAGCATGTAGCACAATGGCACCCAGGGCGCCCAGTGCACCCACTCACCTTAAAATCAACAAAGTAAAACATGGCACCCGCCCCAGTTTATAACTGGCTTATGAAGCAAGGAATAAGTGAACTGGGCAACGCATGTCAATAATAAAATAAAAATAAAAAAGGGGTTCAAAAATCAACTCGCCAGCCAGCTTGCCAACAACCAAATTAACCTGTCTAACAGTATGCGTTAAAAACAGGGGTTTAGTTAGCACACATTTGCAATTACATACGTAAGCCACAGAGGCACCTGATCTGACTTCAGAGGCAAAGAAAATCTAATGAAGTCTTTGGAAGGAAAGAGCACTAACTGTGAAGTCTCTTTCAGATACTCATTGATCAGCAAGAGCTGATGCTACTGAAGCCCTTGTAGATGGATACAACTCTATTTGAAATGCCCTCAGTGGACTGTCTTGAAACCTCTCTGATGGCTAAGATCTGAAACATAATTGTTGTACGGTTCAAAATTCTAAGTAAAGCTTTCCAAGGTGTTGTAGTTGACCTGAAAAGGGAATGGATCTAATTGATTCTCTGGAAAAGTTTCTGGAATCACTTCAAGATAAGTATGAAGGTCTGGAACTGGATGCCAGGAACTTCTGTAGCAATGCAGACTACAAACCCACTACTGGCAGGTCAACAAAGAAACAAGCGGTATGATGCAAACCCAACATCGGTCTCAGAGGAAACTGTTTTTTCTCCCAGAGAAACATTCAAATGTGAAGCTTTCAATGTTATTTTAGATCAGTCTGTTGCCTGAGTACAGGGTAGCAATCAGTGTATGACAGGTTCAAAATAATAGTAGCCTACTTGCTGCAGAAATGAAAACCAAGGCAAAGAAATGTATTAGTGCTTTCCCTCGAGACATTAGTAGTGTGTTAGTTGAAAAAAATGTCCAGTTTTCAGCCTTTGGCAAGCTCCAGTCATGTCTCGCTCCATCTTAACAGGCAGTTTTATTACATGATGAAGGGCTTGTTGATACCTTTAATGGTGTTAATGTAGCTCTTAGAATATATTTGATCATGATGGTCACCTGCTGCTTGGGAGAAAGGTTGTTCAGCAAATTGGCAATGATAAGAATTATCTGAGAACCAGAATGACCCATGGAAGAAAGTGATCTGTGCCTTCGGGCTGTCGAAAGCAATGTCCTCAAGAGAATACTGTTTGATGAGCAAGTTAAAGATTTTGCAGATGCTAACTGCAGCAAAGAGTCTTTTTGTAAATATTGTAGTGGGATACATAACTGTGATATATATGATTTGCCAGTTCCAATTACCTGTGTAAAATTGTAAAAAAAATCTGACAAGTATCTTTTTCAGAATCTGACATATTTTTTAGAACAAATGCAGTTTATCATTAATTTTCGTACACTTTTTTTATAATTTCATTTCTATGTTGAGGGATCCCAAATTGTAAATGCCCTAGGCTCCCCAAGGTCTAAATTCAGCACATATGCATGCAAAGGACAACCCTACGTTGTATACCGCCATGACCTTCAGGCACAGGGTACACCTGTGTCAGCTCGCACTATACGTCGCCATCTGAATGAAATGGGACGCTATGGTAGGAGTCTCAGGAGGACCCCACTGCTGACACAGAAACATAATAAAGCCAGATTGGAGTTTGCCAAAACGTACCTGAGGAAGCCAAAATCCTTTTGGGAAAATGTGCTGTGGACAGACGAAACAAATTTAGAGCTTTTTGGTAAAGCCCATCATTCTACTATTTTCAGAAAAAGAAATAAGGCGTTTAATGAAAGGAATACAGTCCCTACAGTCACACATGGTGGAGGGTCACTGATGTTTTGCAGTTACTTTGCTGCTTCAGGCACTGGATGTCTTGACCGTGTGCATGGCATTATGAAATCTGAAGACTATCAAAGAATTCTGGGGTGCAATGCAGGGCCCAGTGTCAGAAAGCTGGGTCTCCTTCAGAGGTTATGGGTCTTACAGCAGGACAATGACCCAAAGCACACGACAAAAAGCCCCCAGAAATGGTTTACGACAAGCGCTGGAGAGGACAATGAGTTCAGATCTCAATCCCATAGAGCTCCTATGGAGAGATCTCAGAACAGCAGTTGGGAAAAGGAACCCTTCCAATCTGAGAGACCTGGAGCAGTTGGCGAAAGAAGAGTGCTCCAAAATTCCAGTATAGAGGTGGAAGAAACTCATTGGTGGTTACAGGAAGCCATTAATTTCAATAATTTTTTTCAAGAGGTGTACTACCAAATATCAAATTGAGGGTGCCAATCATTTTGTCCGGTCCATTTTTGGGGTTTTGCGTGGAATATGTCAGATTTGGCTTTTTGTTTCTTCACTTTTTGTGTCATACAATACAAACAAAAGAAATAAACATGAGAATGTCTAAACATTTGTAATTGCAACAATTTTCTGGGCGAAATGGTGCATTATGTGACAGAAATGCAGGGGTACCAATTTTTTTGGCCTTGACTGTATACTGTATATAGTATATATATGCTGTATATATGTACTGCAAGTATCTAACCATATAGTGGAGTGTATTTCCCCGTATAGCGGCTGCATTAAGTTGTTAATGTATGAGCAAGATAGGTCACAGCTAAAACCCAATTCATCCGGTAAGATATAATTGAGAGATTAAGGCAATTCTATTAAATTAACAAGCTGTTATGTTGGCCATGATTATAGATGTAGGATATTAAGCGCTACATGTAATTATTATTGCCATGTTTCCTGATACAGGTTACGGAGCTGCATTTAACCTTTATAGAAGGTATAATAACAGCGAGAATGACTTGGAATGGTTCAGTATGTCGGCATCAATAAAACATTAGGACATATCTAGGATGGCTGCTAGGAAATGGGATTATTGGAGGCAGAAAGGGAACATAATTCAGAAGTTACCCCAGAATCTATATTTATAGATACGCGGCTGTTCATTCTCATGTTATTTATTTGTAAATCTTACTGTTTATGGCCCTGTTTTCAGTGAATGGGCTTTAAATTGAAGCCTGAATAGCAAAAAAGGGATCGGCAAAGAGAGCAAAACTTTCATCAAAGAATTGTAGCAGAGGATAAGTTATTGTGATCTACCTATCAATCCTTCCTTCCTTTCATCCTATATTCATTCCTCAGTTTAGTTCTACCTTTCTTTCTTCTCCTTATAGTCCCTTACCCCCTTCCATCCATCCTTTCATCTTTTCTTCCTACCTTCCTTAATTTCTTCATTCTGATTCTCTCTCTTCCTTCCTCCACTTCTTCCTCCCTCCCTCCTTCCTTCCCTTCCTTTCTCCTCTGCATCCTTACTTCTTATTAGCCTTTCTTCTTTCCTTCCTTACTTTTTCCCCTTTCTGCCTTTCCCCCTTCTTCCTACCTTCATTAATACCATTATCCTCTGTCTCTCTTTTTTTTGTTCGCTTCTTCCTTCCTCCCTGCTTCCATTTCTTCCTCCCTCTCCTCTTTTTCCTTCCTTCCTTCCTCCTTATTCTCCCTACTTTCCATCCTCTGTCTCTTTTTTTCTTTCTTCTTCCTTTTTTCCTTTCTCCTCCGTATACATGTAGTCCTTTATCCCATCCTTCCCTCCTTTCCTTCCTTTCTCTTTCCCCTTTCTGCTCTTCTTCTTGCCTTCGTTAATACCATTATCCTCTCTCTCTCTTCTTTCCTCCACTTATTCCTTCATCCCTCCTTCCCTTCCTTCCTCCCTCTCCTCTTTTCCTTCTTTTCTCCCTTCCTTCCTTCCTTTTTCCCCTTTCTGCTCTTCTTCTTACCTTCATTAATACCATTATTCTCTCTCTCTCTTCTTTTCTTCACTTCTTCCTTCCCTTTCTTCCTCCCTCTCCTCTTTTTCCTCCCTTTCTTCCTCGTTATCCTCCTTTCTTTCCATCCTCTGTCTCTTTTTTTCTTTCTTCTTCCTTTTTTCCTTTCTCCTCCGTATACATGTAGTCCTTTATCCCCTCCCTCCCTCCCTTCCTTCCTTCCTTCCTTTCTTCCTTTTTCCACTTTCTGCTCTTCTTCTTACCTTCATTAATACCATTATCCTCGCTCTCTCTTTTTTCCTCCACTTCTTCCTTCCTCCCTCCTTCCCTTTCTTCCTCCCTCTCCTCTTTTCCTTCCATCCTTCCTTTTTCCACTTTCTGCTCTTCTTCTTACCTTCATTAATACCATTATCCTCGCTCTCTCTGTTTTCCTCCACGTCTTCCTTCCTCCCTCCTTCCCTTTCTTCCTCCCTCTCCTCTTTTCCTTCCTTCCTTCCTTCCTTCCTTCCTTCCTTCCTTCCTTCCTTCCTTCCTTCCTTCCTCCCTCCCTCCCTCCCTTCCTTCCTTCCTCCCTCCCTCCCTCCCTCCCTTCCTTCCTTCCTTCCTTCCTTCCTTCCTTCCTTCCTTTTTCCACTTTCTGCTCTTCTTCTTCCCTTCCTTCCTTCCTTCCTTCCTTCCTTCTTTCTCCTTTTTCCCTCTCTCCCTTTCTTGTACATTTATATTACCATCTATATGTACAAAAACATGATAAAATGTAAAGTGGACCTTAAACCAAACATTTTTCAATTACTTTGGATAAAATGAGAAAAAAGACTTTGTCAGCAGCAGTCTCAGGGGTTTTGGATGTCTACACAAGGGAGGCTTCTACAGATAAATAACATGTACAAAATACACTAAATGCACGTATAAACTTATGGCAACCTCTTTAAGGCGAGGTTCTCACAAATACGGTGTGACCTAGCATGCACGCGGTTCCACGCATTTTTCACATATTCTGGTGCATCAGATGTAGGGAAGCCCATTAATTTCAATGGGCTGCCCTACTGGCAAGAAACATGGAGAAAGAAGTCCGCTACCTCTTTATAAAATTTCGCTGCTCCAAAAATGAGCGCATTTGCAAATGCGTGGGGTGCCAAAAAGCATCTACTAAAGTGTGTTTCTGCGTGTGTCAGGAAATCGCTTGAATTTGTGCATGTTCCCAACATGCATGGATGTGAACCAAACCCTGCAGTACCCTTCAGTTTTTACCTTTGAATTTTATAATTAGGAAAGGTGGCCGCTTGTTGTCGCCCATATGTTGTGTGTACACCGTATATAATTTGTATATATGCCATGGTTTCTGTTTTACTACTATATCCATGCACTGGTTGCAGTACTCTGTACATAATACCAACGACCAACTCTTTGCATAATGCTAAATTATAATTGCCGCTACATTTTCTGTTTTGTCCCGTGAGCCATTTTAATATATACATAACATTTCTACTGGTGGACACGTTTTCCAAGTACCATTATGACTGCATTTACACACATAGGCAAATAATAATGAATTAATTTCTATACAGTGCAGCTTCTGGAAGGCTGAAATAAAACTTACTTGCATTATTCATAGATAATAAATATTCTATATGTGTACTGGTGTGAGATTGATTCGATTTCTCGGCATATCCTGTGTATGTGTCTTTATTAAAGGGGTGACAATAGCAACCAATACATTCCCGAATACTGAGAAATCTGCCGCATTTAACATCATGACAAATTAAACTGCAGTTCTGGGAAGTTTGTTGCGCTGAATTGAGGATTTTTAATAAATTGTATTACAGCTCGGGATATACGTTTAAAGGGAAAGAAGACCATATTGGTTTTTCTTTAGAGTTTTAAGCCATCGCCAAACTGATTCCAGCTATTGGTGGGTGCTGGGGAGTTGAATCACACACACTTTTTATATCTCCTTATCTTGGTGATTGAGTTCCCAGCTCCGCCCACTTCCTGTGGCCTTGATAGGATTCTTCTCGCTTGTCATGTTTAATTTTTTTTTTTTTTTAGATTATAGAGAATGCAGCAAAAATAATTTTAGCCATACCCTGTTAGACTTCATTCAGTAGATTCCACCATGTGTGTAGCACCTTTCTATTTAGAGTAGGCTGTTAGGCCAAATTTAGTTTTGGCTCCATTGCAATCAATGGAGCAATGGAGATTGGTTAGGGCTGCTCAGAGTTTCACAGGCTGGTGCTCTGCTACTGTGCCCTGTATTCTAAAAATCAACAGAACATAATGGGAGGGAGAACAGCAGCTGACACATGAATGGAGTAATCTGGACTGATGGTCATTGCATTCAGACAGCCGCAGCACCCATAGCTGCCTGAATACCCAAACATTGACCGCATCCGATAGGTTGCAGTCACTATTCTGCATCTAATAGGCTGCAGTCACTATTCTGCACCTGATAGGCTGCAGTCACTATTCTGCACCTGATAGGCTGCAGTCACTATTCTGCATTTGATAGGCTGCAGTCACTATTCTGCACCTGATAGGTTGCAGTCACTATTCTGCACCTGATAGGCTGCAGTCACTATTCTGCACCTGATAGGCTGCAGTCACTATTCTGCACCTGATAGGCTGCAGTCACTATTCTGCACCTGATAGGCTGCAGTCACTATTCTGCACCTGATAGGCTGCAGTCACTATTCTGCATTTGATAGGCTGCAGTCACTATTCTGCACCTGATAGGTTGCAGTCACTATTCTGCACCTGATAGGCTGCAGTCACTATTCTGCATCTGATAGGCTGCAGTCACTATTCTGCATCTGATAGGCTGCAGTCACTATTCTGCACCTGATAGGCTGCAGTCACTATTCTGCACCTGATAGGCTGCAGTCACTATTCTGCACCTGATAGGCTGCAGTCACTATTCTGCACCTGATAGGTTGCAGTCACTATTCTGCATCTGATAGGCTGCAGTCACTATTCTGCATTTGATAGGCTGCAGTCACTATTCTGCATCTGATAGGCTGCAGTCACTATTCTGCACCTGATAGGCTGCAGTCACTATTCTGCACCTGATAGGCCGCAGTCACTATTCTGCACCTGATAGGCCACAGTCACTATTCTGCACCTGATAGACCGCAGTCACTATTCTGCATCTGATAGACCGCAGTCACTATTCTGCATCTGATAGGCTGCAGTCACTATTCTGCACCTGATAGGCTGCAGTCACTATTCTGCACCTGATAGGCTGCAGTCACTATTCTGCACCTGATAAGCTGCAGTCACTATTCTGCATCTGATAGGCTGCAGTCACTATTCTGCATCTGATAGGCTGCAGTCACTATTCTGCACCTGATAGGCTGCAGTCACTATTCTGCATCTGATAGGCCGCAGTCACTATTCTGCATCTGATAGACTGCAGTCACTATTCTGCACCTGATAGGCTGCAGTCACTATTCTGCATCTGATAGGCTGCAGTCACTATTCTGCATCTGATAGGCTGCAGTCACTATTCTGCATTTGATAGGCTGCAGTCACTATTCTGCACCTGATAGACTGCAGTCACTATTCTGCATCTGATAGGCTGCAGTCACTATTCTGCACCTGATAGGCTGCAGTCACTATTCTGCATCTGATAGGTTGCAGTCACTATTCTGCATCTGATAGGCTGCAGTCACTATTCTGCACCTGATAGGCTGCAGTCACTATTCTGCATCTGATAGGTTGCAGTCACTATTCTGCATCTGATAGGCTGCAGTCACTATTCTGCACCTGATAGGCTGCAGTCAATATTCTGCATCTGATAGGTTGCAGTCACTATTCTGCATCTGATAGGCTGCAGTCACTATTCTGCATCTGATAGGCTGCAGTCACTATTCTGCACCTGATAGGCTGCAGTCACTATTCTACACCTGATAGGCTGCAGTCACTATTCTGCATCTGATAGGCTGCAGTCACTATTCTGCACCTGATAGGCTGCAGTCACTATTCTGCATCTGATAGGTTGCAGTCACTATTCTGCATCTGATAGGCTGCAGTCACTATTCTGCACCTGATAGGCTGCAGTCAATATTCTGCATCTGATAGGTTGCAGTCACTATTCTGCATCTGATAGGCTGCAGTCACTATTCTGCATCTGATAGGCTGCAGTCACTATTCTGCACCTGATAGGCTGCAGTCACTATTCTACACCTGATAGGCTGCAGTCACTATTCTGCACCTGATAGACCGCAATCACTATTCTGCACCTTATAGGCCGCAGTCACTATTCTGCACCTGATAGGCTGCAGTCACTATTCTACACCTGATAGGCTGCAGTCGCTATTCTGCACCTGATAGGCTGCAGTCACTATTCTGCACCTGATAGGCTGCAGTCACTATTCTGCACCTGATAGGCTGCAGTCACTATTCTGCACCTGATAGGCTGCAGTCACTATTCTGCACCTGATAGGCTGCAGTCACTATTCTGCACCTGATAGGCTGCAGTCACTATTCTGCACCTGAGAGGCTGCAGTCACTATATGGCCCATAATTGCCATCATTTTCTACCTGGCCTGGTGGATTTTTAAAGTATAACTGAATTCAAAATGTTTTTTTTCTATTGTTTTGGATAGAGTGGAGAAGGATTAGAACCCCTGTCAAGTTTTTATTGCTGTGTGTGTCCCCATTAAGGAGAGTCACCCTCTCTATTTGTCCCATTTACCATTATAATTGAAAGTGAAAGTAAGAGAAAACTAGTAAAGAAACTCCCAAATTTTGGGTTGTCCCCGGAAAAGAGGGGAAATCATCCAATGGGGACACTACATCTGGTGACCTGGGAGTCCCCAAGGAAAACAATTAATTTGCAGGGATTTCCTCTCACTTCCTGTTTGGCTATGGGACAGGAAGTGAAGGGAAATTTCCACAATGGGACACAGATAGCAAATAAAAATCTGACAGAGGTTATAACCCTCCATTACTCTAAAATGGAAAAAAAAGTTTTGCCCATAGTTCTACTTTAAATAGACTTTTGTTGAGCCAAGTGGAACTGACAGGGCTGCCCTTGGCTTGAATTTCAGTTGATTCAAAGAAATCGGCCAAAATTTTAGCTGTGTGTGGCCAACTTAAGGCAGGAAGATCTTGATTATCTGAGTTATAAAAGCAGTCAGTAGGTTATTCATCTGACCAAAATGGAAAAAGTAGGTTTTTGGGTTGATTGGCCTTTTGACAGCAAATATATTTTTCATTTAGACTTGGCTCACACATGCAGATCCAATCAAGAGGGCACTTTTCTGCACGTTTTGCGCGCATTCCTCTCTGGTCACCTCTCTCTCATATCAATCTCCTCTCTCTCTCTCTCTCACCCCCTCACCCTTTTCTCATTATCTTTTATACCCTCCTCCCCTTTATTCTGCTCTCCTCTCTCTATTCTTTCTCGCTTGCTCTTACTTCTCTCGCACCCTCTCTCTTTTCTCTTGTACCTTCTCTCTCACTTGCTCTCTCTTCTCTCTTGTACCTTTTCTCTCACTTGCTCTCTCTTCTCTCTTGCTCTTTCCCTTCTCTCTCGCACCCTCTCTTTTCTACCTCGCTTGCTCGCGCTCTCTCTCTCATATCAGTCTCCTCTCTCTCTCACCCTCTCTCACTTTTCTCATTATCTCGTATACCCCCCTTTCTTTCTGCTCTCCTCTCTCTCTCTCTCTAACTTGCTTTCTCTTCTCTCTGGCTTTCTCTCTTCTCTCTCGCACCCTCTACCTTTTCCTTCACTTGCTCTCTCTTCTCTCTCACTCTCTCTTCTCTCCCACACCCTCTCTCTCACCCTCTTTCTCTCTCTTCTCTCTCTCACCCTCTTTCTCGCTCTGTCTCTTCCCTCTTTCTTCTCTCTCACCCCCTCTCTTCTCTCTCGCTCTCTCTTCTCTCTGACCCCCTCTCTTCTCTCTCGCTCTCTCTTCTCTCTTGCTCTCTTCTCTCTCGCTCTCTCTTCTCTCTCGCTCTTTCTCTTCTCTATTGCACCCTCTCTCTTCTCTCTCGCTCTCTCTATTTTCTCTCTCTCACCCTCTCTCTTCTCTCTCTTACCCTCTCTCTTCTCTCTCGCTCTCTCTTCTCTCTTACCCTCTCTCTTCTCTCTCACACCCTCTCTCTTCTCTCTCGCTCTCTCTCTTCTCTCTCGCACCTTCTCTCTTCTCTCTTGCTCTTTCTTCTTTCTCACTCTCTCTATTGCACCCTATTTCTTCTCTCTCTCTCTTCTCTCTGGCTTGCTCCCCCTTCTCTCTCGCTCTCTCTTTTCTCTCTCTCACTCCCTCTCTTCTCTCTCTTCTCTCTCTCACCCCCTCTCTTCTCTCTCGCACCCCCTCTCTTCTCTCTCGCTCTCTCTCTTCTCTATCTCACCCTCTTTCTTCTTTCTCACACCCTCTCTCTCACCCTCTCTCTTCTCTCTCGCATTCTCTTTTCTTCTCTCTCTCACCCTCTCTCTTTTCTCTCGCTCTCTTCTTTCTGGCTTGCTCTTCCTTCTCTCTCGCTCTCTTTCTCTCGCTCTTTTTTCTCTTCCCCTTATACACTCACAATTGTTTCATTATCTTTTATATCTCTTTCGCTCTCAATTCTCTCCTTTCTTTCTCTCTCTTGGGATCTCTTCATATCTCTGTTTGCCAGCACTGTAATGTCTGTTTTTATACCTCAGGTAAACGCCAGGACAGCAAACATTAATTGACGGCTATGTATGATGTTCGCGTCACATTGCTGCCTTCCAGCGAGGTGGAAGTGAGAACATCCTGCAAACAAGTACATAGAATGGATGTTAATGCATACATTATCTTGTACGTTTACAGCATGGTAAAGGTTTAGCAGTTCTGTTTTTCCCTTACACAATCGCCCGTCTTCCATTTCTCTTTCTCTCTCTTTTGTCTCTCTGTATATCTTTTTTTACTTTTTTTCTCATTTCACCTTTAGTGAACCTGTGCCCAGACTGTGCACATTAACGTATTGCATATTCTGAATGTGCATGAACCCTTTCACTGCCTCAGCCGCTTTTGAGGTTTTTGCACATGTTTAAAAAGAATTACAAAAAAAGTTTCAGTAAAAAAATACACTCAAGTGAACTTTAGGGCACATACATTTTTGGTTTAATCTTGTAGCCCCGATGAAGGGGAATGGCTTTGGTTGTTATTGTATAACTGTTTTTTTAAATTAAAACTATCCTGAACTCTTTCATTTGAGTTTGGTCTGACACTCCTTTCTGTTTTTCTATGGTTAGAGTTACTGTTGGGTGCTCATCGTGGGAAGCCTTGATGTGTGGGAGCCGCCTCAACAAAGTGTTGAGCTTGTTTGAAGTTTTCCTTCAACTGATTGCACTTTCAAGTCTAAAAGTTTCCAGCGCCTCTTTGAGCATGCTGTTTTGGAGTCTCAGTTATGAGGTCCTCTGTATATGACTTTTAATTTCAGAAAGGATTAGCATTTGGAACTTCTATACATGCACAATAGTCTGTTTGGTTTGTCTCCGAGGGGTCTGTATGTAGGTTGATCATTAGGATAGTATTATTCGTAGTACACACTCTGATCCACAGGTGAAGGATCCATAGCACACATATGGTGGTCCTGCCCTAAAGTGGATCCACCATATGTGTGCCATGGTTCCTTCACCTGGACTCCCTCAAAAAAAGGTGGAAGGTTATGTACGTGATGTATACTTATGTGCGACGGGGTGAAGTACCAGCAGGTCAAGACCTTATAAGAGTTCTCCAATGCTTGTACATTTCAACAACTCTTATGGAAGGCAAGCCATATCTGGTCAAAATCTATGGGGGGAAAGATCTATTGACTTCCGAATCCCAAAGTGTATAGTACGTTGGGGTTTCATGAGTTGAAATAACCTAAAATGAAGAAAAGTACAGGGACATTATTCTCTTTGTTGAATGATTAGATATGCAGAGATACTCATATTTATCATATGCAGAGATACTCAGTTTATGACACCCAAGAGAATATGTTCAGCCCTTCTCTGGAGATCTGTGTTCTCCCTCCAGATTCTCCAGCCCAGAGCTGGAGAATCGGAGGGACCGAAATCTAAGCAGAGGTAATTTACCTCTGCTTAGTAAACTGATCTTTTACTGTAATCTCGCGAGATTATAGTAAAATCAGCCGTTTTCCAGCGTTTGTAGACCGTTCTCCCTTCGTTTGGAGAACTGATCTACATATGCTTCATAAACGGCATTCACAGGAGAACTGTGTTCTCCTGAGAATGCCGGAGCACTGAGCAGCGATCTATTACTGCTGGTTCATAAACGGATACCATAGTCCGTATTCTTAAGTATGGAGTTGAAGAAGTGGGGCAATTGTTTATAACACATGAATTCCCCATTTGGTAGTTTATGTAATACCTGAAGTTGTGATAAGTTTTAATTTGTGCATTTTAAGTGAAGAATAAATCACAGTAAGGACTTGCAAGAACCACCAAGAAAATCGGTGGAGGTTGTCTAGGGTTTGTCAAAGGACAAAAGATTAGACTAAGCAAATGGAGATGTGGTGAGATAAAACCCACAGAGTATCAGATTCCCAGACAGATAATGTGTGCACCAAGATTGGGTTGAGAGGTTGGGGAGGTAAGAGAGGAGGGATTTCGATAAAGGAGGAAAGGCACGTTGGGTGGAAGAGTCCGTAGTTGTATGAGTTGGATTAGTGGGGCTGTTTGAGCGACTTCATAATGAGTAATGTTGGGTACTCTTAGCTTAGTTTGGGATTATAAAGGGCATTCCTATTAAGCCAGGGTTTAATAAAGCCCCATATAAATTTCAATATCTGTTACTGAAAGGATCCAAGCATATGGGAAGGAATAGTGCTGGGTAGGACATGGAAGGTATCTGCTTTTTCTTACACAATTTGTCTTCTTTCCTGTGTCTTTCTCTCTTTTTTCTGCCTCTTACCATTATGTTCTTTATCTCTTTCTTTACAGGAGTTTGCTGGATATGGACACATTTTCCAAGTCTGACCCAGGTTAGTGCTAACAGTGTCATTGATCGCTATGTGAACTATTGGAAGTAATAGATTTCCATTTAAACAGTTGTCAATGTAAGTGAGCACATTCCAGTGGCACGCAGATTGTAGGCCTTGGGTCTCCTTTGCAGTAAATGTAACATTTATTGAGATTACATTACAAGTGCATAATTGTAGAGTGCAAACAAAAAGTGCAAAAAGAGACATCTACGCGTGTTTTGAGGCCTCGGTGGGGCCATCTTTGTCACCTTGCGAAAAGGGTCCACTGAAACCCCCGAACCATCAGTGTCTCTTTTTGCACTTTCTTCCAAAGGTTTGCACTTTGTGTTTACACTTGTACACTTTAAAACAGAGACTCAATAAATTGCATTGTTGAGGTATACCCATAGGGAATTAAACAGAAATCTACCCAACCAAGTCGCAGAAAGAAATAAAAACTAAAATTTTACAGCACAACACCATCCAAAAACAACGAGATAATAATGAATGGTCCACTAAAAGATAAAATAAAAAGTAGCTTTTCTTGCAATATGCGCAGTTAGTCCAGAGTTATCCTCAGCAGTATTTCTTTTCTGCAACATGATGTCCTCGGCCTTATAGGCAGCATCATTCAACCAACCTCTTTTGAGCCCAGATTGTCCTGTACTTGCCCACCAGCCTGTGATTGGACAGTGACTGGAGAAGCAGCACAGTGATGAGCTCATCTCTCTGTCACTCTACCCTCTCCTTCTATCAACGTGTTTCTTGTCAACACTTTAACTAATTGGCTCTTGTGCTGCTTCTTCCTTTCACACTCCTGCTCTTTTGTAACTGTAGGAGACTGATACCCAAGCCAAATTCAGGTATTAAAGTGCATTTGGTGATGTATTAATGATTACCTAGATTACCTAGGGCCTGGTAAAAAAAAAAAAATAACAGAAAAGGGGGAATATACATGTGTATTAAAATGCAGGAAGGCTCTGGATGGAGTTGGGTGTCACTTTGGGGGGATGGGGTTTCTGGTGGGGGCTGGGGTACCCTGCAGCAGACTTGGTGGTGGTGGTGGTGGCCTTGTAGGAGATGAGGTTTCTTGGGGCAACTGTAGGAGTTGAGATCTCTGGAGGGGTTGGGGGCTTTGTAATAGGCACTGGGGGAAACTTAAGGGCACTGCAGGGACTCAGGTGCTCTGAGGGAGTTTGGCAAGCACTGTAGGGGGATGGGAGTTCTGGAAAGGGTTAGGGGACTCAGTGGTGGTGGCCTTGTAAGGGATTTGGTTAGGGGACTCAGCTGCAGACATGGTGGAGGTGGCCTTGTAGGGTAAGAGGTTTCTAGGGACAACTGTGGGAGTTAAGGTCACTGAAGGAGGTTGGGGGTTTTCATGAGTACTGTGGGAGACTTAATGGGAACTGCAGGGATTGAGGTGTTCTGATGGAGGTTGGGGACCAACGTGGGGCACTTTTGGAAGTTGGGGCACTATGAAGGGCTGGTAGCTCTGCAGCAAGCTAGGGAGCATTGCAGGTGGCTTGGGGACACTGTGTGGGCTGAGGGATTATTGGAGGCCCTGGAGGGACTGTGAGAGGTTGAGAGGAACTGTAATAGGTTAAAGGATCTGCAGCCGGCTGGAGGCCGGGGAGGAGGGTGGCTGTGGCCCAGCAGAGGGTCATGGCTTGCTGGTTGAGAACCACTGGCCTAGAGTTTGGTTTTAACCCTTCCCCACTCAATCCAATACTAAGAAAAGGCTAACATTTTTACTTGTGTTAGGTTTTCAAGGTATTTCTGGACTTTCAGTGACATTTTCCTTGTCTCTTGCAGTGGTGGTCCTGTATATACAAGGGGTCGGCAACAAAGAATGGACAGAAGTAAGTAAATATTCTATCGCTTTTCCCAAAATGTGATTTAATGCTGCGGAAAGAACATCTTGTACGGCCGGTCACTGATCCAGTTTGGCTCGCTTTGGGCACATGCTGAAATTTCATCACGTAACTTTATTTATAAACTGTCAGCCATGTGTGAAGCACATTACAAGATTACACGGGGAACTGAAGCAGCGCAATACAGAAGGAGATTGCACTTATTGGTTTATGTGTCCCTTTCATGGGATATAGATGAAAATAGATACCGTATACCGTACGTGCCTGGCATCATGTCTGTGATGAGCAGCATTGCGCTCCAGCCCAGCCTTTTAGGGGTTTTCTGCTTTTCATGTGATTACAATGAACATTTAAAGAAAACCAGTCCCGATTATTGGGTTTATGCAAGAATTTCAATATTTGCTGTTAGTGATCCTGTAACCGCCGGCACCAGTAATGGATTTGTACAGGGTACAGATATGGCCGGCCACTCCTGGCCACGGCTGTTGGCGCTTAAAGTTTGCACAGAGGGAGTTTCTCTGCCAGAGGCCATCTATGAGAATGAGCCCTTTATTATTATTATACAGTATTTATATAGCGCCAAAGGGTTTGCTCAGCGCTGTACAATAGCAAGGGGGATAGTACATGAGACAAGACAGTAACAATACAATACACGAGGGGTTCGAGGGCCCTGCTCTTTCCAGCTTACAATCTAGGAGGGAGGGGAAAGTGGTACAGGAGGAAATGGCTGTGGGGGATGGAGTGGTGGGAGTAGTGGAGGAGGTCAGTTGTTAGATGAGGGTGGGGTAGGCTTCCCTGAAGAGGTGGGTTTTCAGGGTGCGCCTGAAGGTGAGGTGGGTAGGTGACAGTCTGATGGATTTGGGTAGGGAGTTCCAGAGGATGGGGGAAGTCCTGGAGAAGTCCTGAAATCGGGCGTGGGAGGAGGAGACCAGGGAGCTAGAGAGTAGAAGGTCCTGTGAGGAGCGAAGGGCACGGGTAGGGTGGTATTTGGGTATCAGGTCAGTTAGGTAGTTTGGGGCGGCGTTGTGAATGGCTTTGTAGGTCAGAGTTAGCAGTTTGAATTTGATGCGTTGGGCAATCGGGAGCTAGTGAAGGGATTGGCAGAGGGGGGTGGCGGATGTGGAGCGGTTGGTGAGGTGGATGAGTCTAGCCGCTGAGTTCAGGATAGACTGGAGTGGGGATAGCGTTTGTTTGGGTAGGCCGGTGAGAAGGGAGTTGCAGTAGTCCAGGCGTGAGATGATGGGGGAGTGTACGAGTTGTTTAGTAGTGTCTGGGGTGAGGAATGTATCTTGGAGATGTTGCGGAGGTGGAGCCTGCATGACCTTGATAGTAATTGGACGTGAGGCTGGAAGGAAAGGTTTGAGTCCAGGGTGACACCCAGGACTTTGGCATGTAGGGTGGGAGTGATGGTGGCGTTGTTAGTAGTGATGGAGAGGATGGCAGGGGGCGCGGGCTGGGAGGAAGACCAGGAGCGCGGTTTTGGACAGGTTTAATTTGAGGAAGTAGAGCGACATCCAGTCTGATATGTCGTTCAGGAGGTGGGCGATGCGGGTGAAGAGTGAGGGGGTGAGGTGGGGGGTGGAGAGGTAAATTTGGGTGTCGTCGGCATAGAGGTGGTAATTGAAGCCATGGGAGTGTATTAGTTTGCCAAGGGAGAAGGTGTAGATGGAGAAGGACAGAGCCTTGGGGGACTCCGAAAGAGAGGGGGAGAGAGGGGGAGGTGGCAGTGTTATAGGTGACACTGAAGGAGCGTTGGGATAGATAGGAGGAGAGCCAGGAGAGAGCGGAGTCTCTGATGCCAAGGGAGTGCAGTTTAGTAAGGAGGAGGGGGTGGTCAGCTGTGTCGAAGGCTGCAGAGAGGTCAAGGAGCAGGAGGACTGAGTAATGGCCATTAGCTTTGGCGGTTAGCAGGTCATTAGTGATTTTAAGTAGGGCGGTTTCGGTGGAGTGTAGGGGACGGAAGCCAGACCGTAGTGGATCGAGGATGTTATTGTCAGTGAGGTGGGAGCTTAGGCGATTGTAGGCCAGGCGCTCAAGGAGCTTGGAGGTGAATGGTAGCAGGGAGATGGGTCTAAGGTTGTTCAGGTTGGTGGGGTCCAGGGAGGATTTTTTGAGTATAGGGGTGATGTGTGCGTGCTTTAGAGGGGAGGGGAAAGTGCCAGTGGAGAGGGAGAGATTGAAGATGTGGGTGAGGGAGAGAATGATGGAGGAGGGGGGGGGGTGACTGGAGGAGCTGTGATGGGATAGGGTCCAGGGGGCAGGTGGTGAGGCGGGCTTCAGTGAAGACCTTAGAGACCTCCTCAGTGGTAGAAGGGCTGAAGGAGCAGAGCGTTGGGGAGGTGATAGTGTGCGGGGCGTTATTATAAAATTCCCCCTTCTTTGTTCTTCCTGAACCAGAATATAAATTGGCTTTTAAGATTTTGGATTTTCCATTGAAGGAGGAGCATCTCCAAAGCTTGCTTGTGTTAAGGTAGCCCATTGCCCATGCCCTAACATGCCTAAATTCGCTCACGACCCTGTTTTCCTAACATGGTATTCTGCGGTATTCTGCGGTGTGCTACATAACAGATGCGTTGGCTTACAGATGGTTCACACCATAGACATTCAGTCTGGATTGTTCCGGAAGCCTTTCTGCATACACATTTTTGATGCATTTTGTGTATTTTTGATGCGTTTTAATGCATTCCAGTACAGTTCAGTGCAGAAAAATGCAGCATGTTCTACTTTTTTTTCTGGAACTGGAACACACTGGAACTGACCAAACTGGTGTGAACTGTGCCATTGGAAACCATATAACCTACTATCCATGTGTTTTTGATGCAGAATAAAACGCACTGGACTGCATGTGGTGTGAACTGCCCTTTAGTGCGTTGGAGTACCTTTCAGATTTAATGCCATGCTATGTGTATAACTGCAATTCAGAGGTGTGGATGGACCTTTAGCCCCAGTTCACATATATGCAGCCGTGTTTTGCATGGGCACGAGAGCCCATTCATTTGGCGTTTGGGCAGCAGTCAATGGTTAGCACTTCCGTCTGGCAGTACTAGGGTCGTTGGTTCGAATCCCAACCATGGCACCACCTGCCTGGAGTTTGCATGTTCTCCCTGTGCCTGCATGGGTTTTCTCTGGTTTCCTCCCACACTCCAAAGACATGCTGGTAGGTTAATTGGCTCCTGCCTAAATTGGCCCTAGTATGTGTATGTATGAATGTGAGTTAGGGACCTTAGATTGTACACCCCTTGAGGGTTAGGGACTGATGTGAATGTACAATATATATGTAAAGTGCTGTGTAAATTGATGGCGCTATATAAGTACCTGAAATAATAATAAATAAATTTGAATGGACTCTTGTGCCCGTGACACACAGGGAAGAAGTCCCTGCACTTCTTCTGAAAATACAGCCCGCACGGGAACCTTGGTTCCAAGTATGGTTGAGTTTTTCAGTGCGGGCGGCGTGCCATTAGAAATAATGGCACCCGCCTGCGGGTCCACATTTCTCTGTGCAGGTGGTGCGGCTGCACGGATTTTCGTGCAGATCCATAGCAGCACCGCCCGCATAGATGTGAACCTAGCCTGAGGGCAGGTTTTCGCTTCCTGTGAGGCATAATGCCACATTTGGCAAGTGTCAGTTCTGGATGGCGTTGCCTTATACTTTTAAAGCGCAGAGCATGCTTTCCTTTGTCAGTGTGACATTTTATTAATTTCTATGCACCTCAGCTTAAACATACACTATATTGCCATAAGTATGGGGCCTCCGGCCTTTACACGCACATGAACTTTAATGGCATCCCAGTCTTAGTCCGTAGGGTTCAATATTGGGTTGGCTCGCCCTTTGCAGCTATAACAGCTTCAACTCTTCTGGGAAGGCCGTCCACAAGGTTTAGGAGGGTGTCTATGGGAAGGTTGGACCATTCTTCCAGAAGCACATTTGTGAGGTCAGGCACTGATGTCGGGGGAGGAGGCCTGGCTCACAGTCTCTGCTCTAATTCATCCCAAAGGTGTTCTATAGGGTTGAGGTCAGGACTCTGTGCAGGCCAGTCAAGTTCCTCCACCCCAAACTTGCTCCTCCATGTCTTTATGGACCTTGCTTTGTGCACTGGTGTGCAGTCATGTTGGAACATGAAGGGGCCATCCCCAAACCCTTCCCACAAAGTTGGGAGCATGAAATTGTCCAAAATGTCTTGGTATGCTGACACCTTAAGAGTTACCTTCACTGGAACTAGGGGGCCAAGCCCAACCCCTAAAAAATAACACCACCCCATAATCCCCCTCCACCAAACTTTACACTTGGCACAATGCAGTCAGACAAGTACCGTTCTCCTGGCAACCGCCAAACTCAGGCACGTCCATTGGATTGCCAGACAGAGAAGCATGATTAGTCACTCTAGAGAACACGTCTCCACTGCTCTAAAGTCCAGTGGCGGCATGCTTTACACCATTGCATTGCACTTGGTGATGTAAGGCTTGAATGCAGCTGCTCAGCCATGTAAACCCATTCCATGAAGTTCTCTACATACTGTTGTTGTGCTAATCTGAAGGCCACATGAAGTTTGGAGGTCTTTAGCTATTGACTCTGCAGACAGTTGGTGACTTCCGCGCACTGTGCGCTTCAGCATGCACTGACCCCACTCTGTCTGTACTTGGCCTACCACTTGGTGGCTGAGTTGCTGTTGTTCCCAGTTGCTTCCACTTTGTTATAATCCCACTAACAGTTGAGCGTGGAATATTTAGTAGCCAGGAAATGTCACGGATGGACTTATTGCACAGGTGACAACCTATCACGGGACCACGCTTGGAGTCACTGAGCTCCTGAGAGCGACCCATTCTTTCACCAATGTTTGTAGAAGCAGTCTGCATGCCTAGGGGATGATTGTATACACCTGTGACCATGGAGGTGATTGGAACACCTGAATCCAATGATTTAGAGGGGGGGACCAATACTTTTGACAATATAGTGTAGCTGTGAAAAAATGCAAACGTATTACAGACACCACGGCTCACCCGAAGGTGCGTTTACAGCGGAACTAATCCTAAGGTTAGGTTCACACCTAAGCAGGTTGTGTTTGAGATATTTCTGCATTGCGTTTTTGCACTTACGTTTTTGACGCGTTTTTAATGTTTTTTTCCTTTTTTTTCTAATTTTTTACAGTTTTTTGTTGCTATGCAGATTTAAAATTCAAAATGCATCAAAAACGTGGCACAAACGCAGCAAAAACACAATACATGCTTTTCTGCAGCGTTCCCATTGGTCTATAGAACCAAAAATGCAATGTTTTGTGATACAAAAAAGTCCCTGGCCCTTTCCAAAAAACTAACTGGGTGAAAACGCGGAGATGTGATTGTGTCCCATAGGAAATCACAGGGGCAGACTGACCATTCGAGCACTCGGGCACTGCCCGAGGGCCCGGGGTCAGTAGGGGGCTCCATGAAATGCCCCTGGTATCTTTTTTATAGGCTTTTTTGAGTTTGGGCAAGGACACAGGGGCCCCATGATCCCCTATTGCCCGGGGGCCCCATGAGTTGTCAGTCCGCCCCTGGGAAATCATGTTAAATGGACTGCTGTGTGTTTCTGGAAAACGCTGCGGAAAACGCTTAGGTGTGACCATAGACTTAGTGTAAACAGGATGCATAGAAAACAGTTGATTTCTGAGTGCCTATGCGGAGATCTGCGCTTTTTTAGCTCGGCGCAACACTTTTCAGACGCATATGACAGGTGGTAGGGGGGTGCTATGTCACTGCCTGTTTTAACCCCTAAAATCCTGCACTACCACACTGCAACCACATGCACGTGGTTGTGGCACAAGCCCCATGCAGTTGGCGGGGAAAATCGTTTCTGCCGTAATGCCAAGCAGCTCAGCTGCAGCATGTGTACACCCCCCCATTTTAAATGAGAGTGATTGGGTGGTAAAAACACAACTCAATCCCCTATTTTTACCACCCCTCAACTGCAAATGTAAATTATTCTACCCTTATTCTGTTTAGCAAATCCCTAGTTTTCTTTCCTCCTGAACCGGACTGTATATATTCTTCAAAGATTGTGGATTTTTCATAGAACAAGGAGCATCTGCAAAGCTCGGAATGCTGTGATGAAATGGCCTCTTCCCGAACTTGGGGGAATGTGTCATGTGAAAGGTGCCAGGTCTTTTCACAAGTAATTACCCGCTGAGCAGGATTGTGCACGGTCTGGTGAACATTCATCTGAAGGTGCCTGGCTGTCGGTTGGGCTTGACATCCCTTCAAGGAAGAAGACATAAGAATTCATATCTCTATTAAAGAAGAAAACACAAAACATTCTAATCTTTTTCAAGATTCACGATAAAGTTTCAGGTGCGTTTGCAGGATCCGGGAGCTGAAGAGGTTAAACTAAGCTAAAAATGCACTTCCCTTAGTAAATGAGGTGAAGCGGTGCTGATTTCAACCGTCCAATCATGTGCGAGCAAATATCCAGTTTTTCTTGCATGGTGGGTAGTCACCAAACGGCATAAGGATTCTAGACTTCCGGTAAATTGTATGGAAGGCTCTGCACCAACGCGTTTCATCATAACAGACGTCATCCGGGGCAGGGATTGAGATACATATGTTCCTTTAGGCTCCATTCACACCGATGTGTTTTTTAGTGCTTTTTGCAGAAACACACTAAAGTCCATTTAACATGGTTTCCTATGGAACACGTTCACATCTATGCTTTTTTGAGTTGCTGCGTTTCTGGAAGGGGTCAGGGACTTTTTAAAAGGCAAAAAGCTGCATTTTTGTTACAAAAGAGTTCAATGGAGAAGCTGCTGAAACGCATTTTTGTTGCATTTTGCGTTTTGCATTTTTATTCTGCCCAGCAACAAAAAAAATTCCACTTTAACAAAAAAAAAGGGTGATAAAAACGCCTCAAAAACGTGTCAAAAACCTGTGTAGAAAAACGCAAAACAAATTGCGAAAAACACTGGAAAATAGACAAAAAGCAAGCTGCAGAGGTGTGAATGGAGCCTTAAAAAGCAGTTCTGCAACCTGGTGGAGTTGTCCTGCTCATAGCGGTAACGTGTTTCAAAGCGGAGCTTCTTCTTCAGACCTGATTGGCCAACAGAGAACCAGAGTGGAACGCAAATGGCACCGGGGTGGATGTGACGTCAGCGTAGGAACATGATGATGTAGGTGTGTGGTAACATGTTTCAAAGTGGAGCTACTTCAGACCTGATTGGCCAACAGAGAACCAGAGTGGATTACAAATGGCACCAGGGTGGATGTGACGTCAGTGTAGGAACGTGATGACGTAGGTGGGCGGTAACGCGTTTCAAAGTGGAGCTTTTTCTTCAGACCTGATTGGCCAACAGAGAACCAGAGTGGAATACAAATGGCACCGGGGTGGATGTGACGTCAGCGTAGGAACGTGATGACGTAAGTGGGCGGTAACGCGTTTCAAAGCAGAGCTTCTTCTTCAGACATGATTGGCAAACAGAGGTGGCCATCTATATAGGGGATGTCAGGGGTGGGGACGACAACGAGGGACGTGGCTAAACTAAAAGGAAGCTCTCTACACACTGTTGTTGTGCTAATCTGAAGGCCACACCAAGTTTGGAGGTCTTTTTTATTATTTAAATATTTATTAATCATTTTCACAGAAATAACAATAGAAAAATAAGAATAGACAATTACATCTCAAACATCATAAATATACAATTATTTCTTATTTCTTCCTTTACCCCCCTCTTAAAACCTTAGCCCCTCCCCCCCCTCCACTCTGCAATTCCTTGTCTTGTATCTAAAGCAAGCATAACCTTCCCAGTTGTTTCTCTATGACGTTCTACTTATCACTTTCTCATACTTGTTACAAAGTTTTCCCATTTTTCCCATTTCGCGAGATATAATTCCATCTTATCTTCCTGAATATAATATGTCTTCTCCCTCTCCTTAGTCCAGTTTACTCTCTCTATCCACTCTTCCTCTTTCGGTATTTCTTTTTTCTTCCAATACTTAGGGATCAGGTTTTTTGCTGCGTTCAAGTAATACCCCAAACCTAATTTCTTATATTTACTAACTGATAGCTCTGAACTGTGTAACAGGCACATCCCAGGATCTAACCCGATGTTCATTTCAGTGATGTTCTCTATTAAGTATATTATTTTTTTCCAGAATATTTGAATCATTGGACATTCCCACCAAATGTGATAAACTGTCCCCACTTCCCCACACTCTCGCCAACACCGCTGTGATCTCTCCACATTTATCTTACCCTCCAAACTCGGAACAATGTGCCATCTTGTCAAACATTTATAATTTAATTCCACATCTCTCAAGCTTACATTTTCGTGAACTAATCTATTTATTTTTTTCTGTTTTCCTTCATCTAATACCACCCCCATATCTCTTTCCCAATTCACAATGTGCAATGGTTTAGTGTTTGTGTGCAACTCTGTGAGAATTCCATATACTTTAGCTATTCCATGTTTCCCATCACCCCGTGCATCTAACAACCTTTCAAACAAATTCCAATCCTTTTTGGGTCTCAGGGGTTTTGGGAGATTTCCCCAGAAACATTTTAATTGATAATAACGCCACTCATCTAACCTAGTGAAGATGTTTCCCTTTTCCTTTTCCAACTCTTTAAAGGTCTTCAATTTCCCATTCCCCATTATATCTCTGAGTTGGACATCCTCCTTCATAAACCATCTACCTGTTATCTCTTCTCTACCTGGTGTAAAATATTCTGTATTTCTTAGTGGCATAAGTATAGAGTTAAATTCCCATTTCATATTTTTGTGTATTTTATCCCATTCCCTTAATACGTTTACAGTGTACAAACTCAAATCCTCCCTTAATCCTCTATATTGTGTCGGTAGCCATATTATTCTATTCAAATTAGTTCCACTAAGTGTATTCTCAATTTTTACCCAACTCTTCCTTTCTAAATTGAATGTCCAATCAAAGATTCTCCCTAATATTACTGCTTTATAATATCTCTTTATATCTGGAACTCCCAAACCTCCCTTTTTATCTCTACTTAATATTTCGTGGGACACCCTTGGTTTTTTCTTCCTCCAAATATATCCCGTTATCATTCTTTTTATTACTTTGAAAAAGGCTTCCGGGAGTTTAATTGGTATCATTTGGAATCTATATAAAATTTTTGGTACGATTATCATTTTTACCCGGTTTATACGTCCTATCCACGATGGGGTTCCCCTCTCTAATGCATTTAATTCGCCCTTTACTTCATTTAGTAATGAAATATAGTTTAGTTTATACAAGGTTTTATACGACGCGATAAGCCTTACTCCCAAGTATTTTATATCTCTTTCTTTCCAAATAAAGGGAAATTCTTCTTGTATTTTCTCTTGTTCACTCTTTGGGATATTTATGTTTAAGATCTCCGTTTTTGTTGGATTAATTTTTAAATTTGATAATTCTCCGTATTCCTTCAGCAGCTTCATTAGGTTTGGGAGTGTTATCCTGGGATTCCCCACATAAAACAGCAGGTCGTCAGCAAAAGCTGCCACTTTATGTTCTACACTTCCTATCTGGATTCCCCTTATATCTCCATTTTTCCTTATTGTTGATAAGAGAGGCTCTATCGACAAAACATATAATAAGGGGGACAAAGGGCAGCCCTGTCTTGTTCCATTTGACATCCCGATGGGCTCTGTTTTTTCCCCATTTACTATTACCACTGCTGAGGGTTTACTGTACAGTTTTCCAATCCATTTCCTCATTCTACCTCCAATTCCCAGGGCTTCTAAGGTGTCCATCATGAAGCCCCAGTCTACTCTATCGAAGGCCTTTTCTGCGTCAACTGAAAGGGCCACTACCGGTACCTCCCCCTTTTTACCTCTCTGTATCAGCATCAGGGATCTCAACCCATTGTCCCTGCCCTCTCTTCCCGGGACAAAGCCCACCTGGTCTCCATGTATCCATTCAGGCATAAACTCCTTCAACCTGTTCGCTAGGACTTTTGCATATATCTTAGTGTCTAAATTCAACAGTGAAATGGGCCTGTAACTCGAGCACTGTGAGGAGTCTTTCCCTTCTTTATGTAACAGAACTACATGAGCCTGTAAAGATTCTCCCCTCATGTCCATCTCCCCTCCCAGGGCATTCATATATTTTTCTAATTTGGGATTTAATATTTCGCTAAATTTTTTATAGTACCCTGCTGTATACCCATCTGGTCCTGGGCTCTTCCCCATCTCTATATTTTTTACTACTACCTTTATCTCTTCTTGTGTGATCTCTGCTTCTAGGGAATTTAGTTGATCCTCTTTTATTTTTGGTAATCCCGCATTTTTTAAATAAATCTTCCTTTTTTCCTTTTTTTCCTCTTCCCTATTATTTATTTCCTCGTTTGGGATAATATTATACAGCTTCCTATAATAATCCACAAATATCTTTGCAATCTCTTTATTTGAGTGGACCAATTCTCCCTTAGGGCTCTTTATTTTGTCTATATAATTCCTATTTTTTTTTTTCCTTAAGGATCTCATTAGATATTTTCCTGGCCTATTTCCCCATTTATAGTTTTCACTTAATACTTTGTTATACACTCTCCTTCTCTCCTCTTCCATCAGAGTTTCCAGTTCCTCTTTCTTTTTTATTATCTTCTGCTTAATTTCTTTTACCATTCTATTTTTATGAATCTGTTCTAACTCCAATATATCCTTTAAGAGTCCACTGATTTTTTCTCTTCTTTCTCTTTTTTTTCTTGCCCCTAATGCAATCAGAATTCCTCTTATATATGACTTTTGAGATTCCCATACTGTTGCCTTAGACACATTCTCTGTCTCATTCTCTCTAAAGAATCTCTCAATTTCTTTCCCAATCCTTTGTACAGTATCCTTGTCCCTGAGAAGTGCCTCGTTCAGCCTCCAACCTACCCCTTCTGTTTTCCTCTTTCCCCATCCCATCCTCAATACGACCGGGGCATGGTCCGAGAGCGTCATTACTCCTATATCTGCTTTAACCATTGAATCTATAAAGTGGTGTTCTATTAATACATAGTCCAACCTTGAATACATCTGATGTGCATTAGAGAAGAATGTATAATTTCTATCATTCATATGCAAGATTCTCCATGCATCTACCAATTGGCATTCATGGATCACCTTCTTTAATAGTCTCAAAGATCTACTCCCCTCTCGCTGCACGTCAGAAGTTGTATCACTTTGTGGATCCATACAAAAATTAAAATCTCCCGCCACTATTATACAACCCTCTTTAAAATCCATCAACTTTTTTAACACACCCTTCAAGTACTCCTCTGGTTTTTTATTTGGGCAATAAATATTAGCTACTGTACACTCCACCTCTTGTATTTTACCCTTCAAAAACAAATATCTCCCCTCTGGGTCCACTTTTCTGTCCTTCAGTTCAAATCTTATATTTTTTTTGAACCCTATTGCCACTCCTTTAGCTCTCTTAATCGGGGAATCTGCATAATACCATGTTGGGTACTCTCTAGATTTCAACCTCACCTTAGATTCTATCTCGAGATGTGTCTCCTGCAAAAAAACCACTGAAACTGCTTGGTGATGTAATTCCTTAAATAATCTAAATCTTTTCCCAGGACAATTCAACCCCTTCACATTATAAGTAATAATTTGTAAATCTTCCATCCTTTTTATATCCTTTTTTTTTTTTTTCCCTTCTAACTGGAGATCTCATAACTATCCTCTTTCTCTTTACGCTTGCTTTTCATACCTCTCTCTATCCTGCAGATTGTTGCCCTTATTATCCATTTCCCTCCCACCCTTACCTCCCCCCAACCCCCCCCTCTCCCTCTCCCTCCCCCCTGCCATCTCCTCCCCCCCCCCTCCCTCCCACCTCCCCACCCCCCCCAGGCCTCCTATGCCTTTGGATCATATTCCACTTTTGATCCCTCTATAGGGGTTCGACTCTACCCATGACCGCTTACCGTCCCCCCCTCCTCCCCCATATCCCCTTATCTATTGATTCTCTATTTCCTCTTTTAACCAGCTGCCACTTTCCTGTCCCACAAATATCCAACTCTCCCTCCTCCCCTTCCCAACCAGATATCACTTGTCTCTGCAGTCCAAATTTGTCACAAAATTCTTCCATATCCTCCGAGAATCTTAAGATAGCTGTTGTTCCATCCCTCCACCCAATTAAGCTTAAGTCACGGCCCCATCTGTATTTCACTCCTTGTTTTTTCATCGCTTCCAATAGGGGTTTCAGTGCTCTCTTCATTCTCAGAGTTTCTGCTGTCAAATCTGCAAAAATTTGGATATTTTTCCCACCATATGTAATATTTGATCTTCCTTTGATCTTTTTCCATATCTCTTCTCTATCTCCATAGTTGTGAAATTTAACAATTATGTCTCTTGGTTTTTCTACCCCATTTCCTTGTTGGTACTTCCCAATCCTGTATACTTCATCCAGTTTAAGCATCTCCTCATCCGATTTATCCATTATAAAGTTCAAGATTTTACCAGATAGCTCTTTTAGATCTTCCCCCTGTGTCAATTCCGGTACTCCTCTTACTCTGATATTATTTCTCCTTTCTCTATTTTCTTGTTCTTCCATCCTATAAAGCAATCTCTTATGTTCTGTTCTATCTTCAATTATCCATTTCTCTAGTTTTGGGATAGTCTGAGCTTGAGCTTGTACCTTCTCCTCCATTTCCTCCACCCTAGTTAGTAATTGTCCCAGATCTTCCCGAATCATCCCCATCTCTTGCTTTATTGAATTTTCCAAACCTTTAAACATCTCCGCCATTTCTTTTTTATTAGGTAATTGCATATCTCTTTCCAGCTCTCTTGGTTCCATACCTTCCATATGACTATTGTAAACTGGGCCCAGGGAAAGTCTTGGGCTGTTATCCAGACTTACTTCCGATTCACTTTTTTCACTTATTCCCTGGGTTCTTTCTGGGGTAACATTTCCTTGTGACACATACTTCTTAATCATACCCGTTTGGGTGTTCTTAGACCCACTCCCTTTGATATTTTTACCTTTCATGCTGTAGTTTGGGAATTTTTAACTCTTGTTTCCTGAAACTCCTGATCTTTTACTCCTCCAATCTTCAGACCTGTCCTAGGAATCCCCTATTTCTTTTATTTTCTGGTTGAGTATTTAAGTCACAGTCCTTTTTCCAGGCACCTCACAATCTAGTGCAGGAACTCAGAATATATAAAAGTCTAATATACAAAACCAATGTATATGCAGTGTAAAAGAGGACCTGCAGGAAAAACCCACGGTCCTCACTCACCCACCGCGTTGGAACTTCACTTCAGAAACAGTCCTCCTCTGTGTTTAAATCCACTTGTCTCCTCTTGAAGGGATTCCTAGGGGTCTCTCGTAGTTCATGTAGCTTATCCTCCCTTTACATTACAGGCCCCCTTCGATTAGAGCTAATATGCAAGTTAATAGTTAAATAGAGAAAGGAGTAGAGTGGGGGTTAGGATGTTTAGCCGTTTTAAAGGAATGAGCATGATATTATATACTTGTGGAGCTGTAGAATTAGAACTGATATGGAGATGATATGGGAATGATGTGGAATTAGGGTGGAGTTAGGTTGGATGTAGGAGGCAAGGAGATGATATATTTATATATTTATATGAATGTTATTTCTATTGTGGGGACAGTATGTCCTTTACCCTCAGCCGTTTCACCCACTTGCTGAGATGCCGGGCATTCCCTCTCTTTCTCGGGGCTCCCAGAGCTCCTCACGTGTCGGAGTCAGTGTCGGAGTCAGTGTCAGCGACTCTCCAGTGTCCCAGCTGACTCACTGACGTCTCCCTGGCAACCCTGTTCCTCCTCCGAAGCCGCCGCCGCAAGACGCCAGACACCAGCTGAGGCCACGAGGCGTCTCTCTCCCGGCTCTCCCCCAGTTCCAGGCCAACCGGTCGTCTCCCAGGCAACCCCGCTCCTCTTCAGCAGCCGCTGTAGAAGGGTAGAAGGGAAGACCCCGAGGTGTCTCTCACACAGCACCCTCCCGATACTCCGCAGGCTCCGACCGTCCCCGGGACTCCGCCGGCTCTCTCCGACTCTCTCCTGCAGGTGAGTCACTGCATTCAGTACAGCTGGTCCCTCTGACGAGGCTTCATAGGTAGGTAAGCGGGGGGGAAGGCTCACGGAGAGTGCTAAGCTACACTCTCTCCCGTGCCGCCATGTTCAGGCTCCACCCCTTTCCCGGCTCGTCCTTTTGGATAATTGCACATGAAGTTTGGAGGTCTTTAGCTATTGACTCTGCAGACAGTTGGTGACTTCTGCGCACTGTGCACTTCAGCATGCGCTGACCCCGCTCTGTCATGTGACGTAGCCTACCACTTGGTGACTGAGTTGCTGGTGTTCCCAGTTGCTTCCACTTTGTTATAATAGCACTAACAGCTGATGGTGGAATATTTATTAGCCAGGAAATGTCATGGATGGACTTATTGCACAGGTGACAACCTATCACGGGACCACGCTTGGAGTCACTGAGCTCCTGACAGCGACCCATTCTTTCACCAATGTTTGTAGAAGCAGTCTGCATGCCAAGGTGATGATTGTATACACCTGTGGCCATGGAGGTGATTGGAACATCTGAATCCAATGATTGGAGGGCGGGGACAATACTTTTGGCAATATAGTGTACATGAGGAGGTGTTCTGTACTCCAGCAGGGAAGAACTGGGCAGGGATGAGTGAGGACATTTCTGAAAGACCAGCAGGTAACTTTCTGTACTCTCTGTGTCTATGGGGAAGAGTTCACGTCTTGCAGAGATGTATGACGTTTTTTTTTACTTTAGTTTACCAGATAGAAACTTTAAACAAAATCCAGTACATATCCCAGAGCTATAGATTCCTGGAAATATAATGAGCTTTGCTCCCTGTGCAGTCTTTCTGTGTAATCCAGGGATCACAACATGAAACTGGGGCACGTTTATTATGCAGGATATGTGAACGATGAAATTCCTCCGCTTTCCACATCAAATTTCTCAACTGTGAGGCAGTTTTATCCCGCTGTTGTAGAATTCATGAAAGTATTTGCTGCAGCCATATGTACTGGGTCAGCTACACCCGTTTTGCACAGTTGTACTGGCTCCTCTCCTGGACTGAAATGGCTTCCTCTGATTTCACTGCACACTGTGAGCTTTTCACAATGTGCATTAGAAGCTGCAGCATGTCAGATAGAGCCCACCTCATTTCCTGGCTGGGGGACATCCATCATCATGTAGCACTTTCCTCCTCAGTCTGACTCTCCGTGGCCCGCTCCTTTTCCTTCATTAGATTTCAGTTCATTCAGCATCACATGTGGGTGTTACCTCGGGCGGATTGCATGCAAATGCATTATACAATTCAAAACCCCTTGTGAGCTGCTATTATAAATATTAACCATTTGCCGTCCTGAGGATTTACCCCCCTTCCTGACCAGGCCATTTTTTGCATTACTTTAACTGACAATTGCGCGGTCATGCAACGCTGCACCCAAATTACATTTACGGCCTTTTTTTCCCCACGAATTGAGCTTTCTTTTGGTGGTATTGGATCACCTATGCATTTTTAATTTTTTTGCGCTATAAAAAAAAAAAGACCAACAGTTTTGAGCAAAAAAACTATATTTTTGATTTTTTGCTATTAACCATTAGCCGCCCGGCCAATGGCCGTTTGGCGGCTTCAAATGTATCTCTGCACTCCGGGTGCACGCCATTTGGCATGCTCCCGTACATGCGCAGTTTGCGCTAATGCAGAGCGGCACAGCAGTGCGATCCGTCACCGGCCGTGCACCTAGGACACGGCCGATGACAGATCCGAGTACCGGCTCCCGTTGCTGGTACCATGTGACCTGCTGTGACCAATCACAGCAGGTCACATGACAGTTGTATATAATGGATGGCTTCATTCATGATGCCATCCATTGTATACTAGTGCCTAATCACATGTCATGTGATTAGCTGTGACCAAATCACAGCTAAGCACAAAAAAAAAAAAAAAAGGCTGAATGAATCGATTTTCATTCAGGTAAATGCTTGCTTATAGCAAAGTAATTCTTTGCTATAAGCAAATTGTGTAAAAAAAAAAAAAAAAATACTAATCACTTCCCCAAAGTAGTACAGTGTTACTATGGTAACATTGTACTACTTTGGTCATAGTAAAATATGAAAAAAAAATGTTAAAAAAAATGTAATAAAAAATTAAATATAATAAAAAAATAAAACAAAATAAAAAAAAAAATATATATTTTTTTTTCATACTGTCACCAGTCAGTGTCCCTGTTAATCGCCATGCCAGTTATATGATGACGCTGTACTGCACTGGTGACAGTATGTAAAAAAAAAATAGTGAAAATAATTTTTTTAATTTTTTCATTTTCCGAAAAATTATGACAAAAAAATACAACTTCAAAAAACTCGCCATGCCTCTTATGAAGTACGTCGGACTGTCTACTCTGCAAAAAGGGGTGATTTGGGGATATCTGTACTGTTCTGACATTCTTGGACCTCAAGAAATTAGATTGGCTGTCAGTACTTCAGGATTGATCAATATTCAGATCTATCCCATAGTTTGTGAACTCTATAACTTTCCTACAAACTAAAAAATACATCCTAATTTGGGTTATTTTCACCAAAGACATGTAGCAGAATACATCTCGGCCTAAATTTATGAAGAACAATTATTTATTTGTAAACTTTTATAACAGAAACAAAGAAAAATGTGTTTTTTTTTTCCAAATATTTGGTCTTTCTTTGTTAATTTAGCAAAAAATAAAAACCCCAGCGGTGATTAAATACCACCAAAAGAAAGCTCTAGTTGTGTGAAGAAAATGATAAAATTTTAGTTTGGGTACAGTGTTGTATGACCGCGCAATTGTCATTCAAAGTGTGAGAGCGCTGAAACCTGAAAAATGGCCTGGGCAGGAAGGTGTAAAATTGCACGGTATTGAAACGGTTAAACATGTCCAATTAAAAAAAAATAAAAAAATCAGATTTCGTCATAAATTTTGGCCAAAATGTATTCTGCTCCATGTCTTTGCTAAAAAAAATCCCAATACGTGTAAATGAACTGGTTTATGTGAAAGTTATAGCGTCTACAAATGGCACTATACATACTGGAATTTTTAAAAATGTTTTACTAGTAATGGCTGCGATCAGCGACTTATAGCAGGACTGCGGCGGGCATTCTGACACTGGGAGGGAACTGACTTGGTGTCACTGACATCCCCAGTGACACCAATACAGTGATCAGTGCTAAAGAAAAAACACTGACACTGTACTAATGACATTGGGCAGGAAGGGGTTAACATGAGGGGCAATCAAAGGGTTAACTGTGTGCTTTGAGTGTTTTGCTTGTGACTGTGTGCTTCACTGTAATCACACTGCTATCCAAAGCTGACAAGGAGGAGAACTGTATTGTTTACATACAGTTCTCCTCCCCGTCGGAGATGCTCAGCAATCACGGGGCGCCGGCAATTAATCACCGGGTCCCGGCCGGGCGGACGGGAAACGGTTAAACCACAATGAAAAACAGATGTAAACTGATGAAGAACTGATGTAAACTGATGAAGAACTGATGTAAACTGATAAAAAACAGATGTAAACTGATGAAATTACGGATGTAAACTGATGAAAAACAGATATAAACTGATGTAAACTGATGAAAAACAGATGTGAACTGATGAAAACTGATGTAAACTGATGAAAAACTGATGTAAACTGATGAAAAACTGATGTAAACTGATGAAAAACAGATGTGAACTGATGAAAACTGATGTAAACTGATGAAATTACGGATGTAAACTGATGAAAAACAGATATAAACTGATGTAAACTGATGAAAAACAGATGTGAACTGATGAAAACTGATGTAAACTGATGAAAAACAGATGTGAACTGATGAAAACGGATGTAAACTGATGAAATTACGGATGTAAACTGATGAAAAACAGATATAAACTGATGTAAACTGATGAAAAACAGATGTGAACTGATGAAAACTGATGTAAACTGATGAAAAACTGATGTAAACTGATGAAAAACAGATGTGAACTGATGAAAACTGATGTAAACTGATGAAAAACAGATGTGAACTGATGAAAAACAGATGTGAACTGATGAAAAACAGATGTGAACTGATGAAAAACTGATGTGAACTGATGAAAAACAGATGTGAACTGATGAAAAACAGATGTGAACTGATGAAAACTGATGTAAACTGATGTAAACTGATGAAAAACTGATGTGAACTGATGAAAAATGGATGTAAACTGAAGAAAAACTGATGTGAACTGATGAATAATTGATGTGAACTGATCCGTTTTTTCTTAGAAAAAGCGTGACTGAACTGATGACAAAAACCAAACTCCCATGTGAATGGACCTTTATGGGCTCTTTCACACGTATGTTCCGATCGGGTCCGCCTGCCCGTCTTTCCGGCGAATTCAATCGGAACCTCCATTCTTCTCTATGGAGAGGCGGATGTAAACGGACATGTGTCTGTTTATACCCGCCATCAGCGTGCAGACGAGGCGGAGCGTGTATTTGGGTATGCAGGAGGTAAGGGGGTGGTTTGATTGGAGCACACAACCTCGAGGGGTGGTCTTGCCAGGATTAGGAGGGGGTTGGGTCATGTCGGAGGTCAGTAGGAGCTTGTGTCAGCACGGGGGAGGATGGAGGGGTGGTTTCTCCCGCATGTGGGTGGCAATGACCTTGGGTTGCGCTCTATGCGGGAGGTGATCCGAGACATTAAATTAGATTTTTTTGCGCCTTCGGTCCTTTTTCCCACAGACTGTGCTGGTCTGGTCTGACATGGTGGCCCGTGCTTATTGGCGCCTGGCCCGTTCAGTCGACAAAATTAACCGGGCCCGGATAAAGGTGAATAGGGAGGTGGTTTTTTGTGCGGAATGGTGGTCTAGCAGTCCATCATCGTGAGTTGGAGGGAGAGTCCTGGCGGTATTTGCGTGCGGATGGGGTGCATCTCAATGCTGTTGGCATTGACTTGTGGTCGTTAGGCCTCCAGGATGGTATACAGCGAGCGTTACAGGTTTGGCGGGCTACACGAGTGTAAGGGTTCACACTCGTGTGCTGTGGCAGGGGTCGATGGGTCTTTGAAGGCGGCGTTGGAGTGACAATTTGGTGGATTATGAGTTGGGCCCATAGTAGGTATGGGTGTTCCTTCCCAATTATAAGGTCACATTGGTAATGTGGGAGCTCATTGGCTATATCTGGGACTACGTAACTGTAGTACTGTCCCCGAGTCGGTGTAGTAGCAGCTGGGGGCCTTTTGATTGGGTGTCAGATGCAGCCGAGTTTTGGATGTGAGTAACGGAGCCTTCGAAGACCTTGGACCCGGTTGGGATCATTACTGTCAGTTATTATTTGAGTGTAAGAAGTGTTGTGTTAGAGTGATGTTAAATAAATGGCGGCTATGGCCGGTTTTACACCAAAAGAGAGTCGCGTGTTTATTTAGGTGGGGAAGGTAGAAGGGTGGTGGTGGTTTTATGGATTAGGGGTAAGTATTAGCCTCGATATTCTGCATGTCCATCAGTCATGACCTTATCACACCCTAGGCAAAGTCATTGGACTGGAGCTCATGGGTGGTAAAGATGATGTATTTTGACATGTTAGAAATGTATTCCTGTAGACAGGGCAGGGGTGAGGGGTGGGCAAGAGGGGCAGCTGTGCTGGGCACAATCAGGGATTTGGAGGGTTGCGCTAGAAGGGGTAATTTGGAGGGGGATTTGTACTAGGAGGGTGGATTTGTGTTAGGATGAGAGATTTGGAGGGAAGGATTTGGGCTAGTAGAGATGATTGGGGGGGGGGGATTTGTGCTAGAATGGGAAATTGGGGGGAGGATTAGTACTAGGAGAGGGTATTTGTATTGGGAGAGGGGGATTTGAACAGGGGAGAGAATCTATGCTCAGAGTGGAACTTTGAGGAGCACAGGATTTGTGCTAGTAGGAGACATATGGGAAAGGATCAGATTTAAGCTGGGAGGGGGGATTTGTACTGGAAGAGGATACATTTTTTGTTTAGGGAGAATTTTGACTTTCAGAGGGAATTTTTGCTTAGGGGATAAGGGCTCATGTACACTGCAGCTGATAAACTCACGTTTAGGAGCTGTTTAGCGTTTTTTTCAGCAGGCCCTGAACTCTCCCTAATGTTTTCCTATGTGTCCGTGTACACATCTTCGTTTACAGTCATTTACGGGCATTTGATTTTACAGACTTTTTCTTGAACGCAGAAAACTTGCGTTCAGAAATCGATTTTATCAGCGTTTCAAACGCAAAACACTGCTAAACGCAGCAAATTGCATTTATAAGCGGTTGCGTTTGAAATTTTTTTAACTCTTGCAGTTTCCAATGTTGTCCAGAGCCTTTTTTCATCATGAAAAATGCATGCAAAGCGTTTTCAAGGTACTCAAATAGACAAAACACTGAACACAGGATGTTCCTAACAAGCTTGTCACACATTGTAATGACCAATTCACACCTCAGACCTCTCCCACCCTTGTAAACAAAAGATATGTTAATACCCATTCACACCTCAGACCTCTCCCACCCTTGTAAACAAAAGATATGTTAATGCCCATTCACACCTTAGATTCCTCATGAAGACCCCCTGCCAGATGACCTTAATGACTGGCTCCAGCAGACATCTTTCCCACCCTTGGAAACAAAAGAAATGTTAATGAGCAACTCACACCTAATTGTCTCAACACATACTGCTGCCACTGCTTCTACTCTCTGTATTTCTCTGAAACAGTCTGAAATAGTTAATAATTTACCACTTTCCAGTGTATTTTGGGCATTTTAAAGGTTCTCCTGTGCTTATCTTTAAAAAACGTTTCTAAACGCAAACACGCATAAACGCGGTATGCAAATGCAGCTAAACAGACGCTTTTTAACCTACGTTTTCCAGCAGTCAGTTTCCATCGTTCAGAAGTATTTCCAAACGTCCCGTGTACATGAGCCCTAAAAAACTCCTTTAGAAACCCACTAGTCCCGGGTTTCCATCGCAGTCAGTTTCCATCGTTCAGAAGTGTCCCGTGTACATGGCGCCTAAGTGTGAAGATTAGTGCTTGACATTTTTTTTTTTTGGGGGGAGGGGGGCAGACATTGCTTATACATTTGGGGGGGGGTTGCTTATTGCCATCTTCGCCCTGGGCGCTAGATGATCTTGTCCTGGCACTGCCTGTAAACATGTAAGTTTAAAGGAAAAGTCCACTTTAAGTTAACTATGAAGTGATATGATGGGTTTTGGCAAATACAGGCAAGTAGATTCTTGTATTGCTTGTCCATGCCAGCTCTACCCACCCGCAGCTCAATATAAGGGCTCCCTGCTCATTGCTAGATTCCTATCCGGTATACAGTATATATTGTCTTTTGTAGACACAGCAGGAGGTGTGGGACCCCCTTAGATTTCAATTACAAAGTAAATCCCTTTCTTATTTCTCTGCGGTTTGCAGATATATTATATTATCCTCATAAGCTCTTCAGGAAGATAAATCAGTTTCAGATGTATTTCTATTATTACCTACAGTTCCATCTCTTTACCATCTTAATATTCATCCGAATAACTGCGTAAGGCAGCGGCACTCTGGAAACATATCTTGATATATGTGGAATACACTGGAGTAAACATGTACATGATCAAAAAAGGTCAACGTATATCAATTTGAAGACAATTCTGCGCACATCGGCTAGACCAGCTATTCTCGACCAGGGTTCCTCCAAAGGTTGCAAGTGCTGTGGCACCATGGTGACTGTATAGTCCTAGGGCCAATGCCACTTGACAGACACAGCACCATGAAACCAATGATTTTTTTAGTTGTCTGTAAGGGTGGCATTCTGACCACCACTGTAAGGGACATTCTTCTCATTGACCACCAATGTAAGGAGCATTCTTCTCACTGACCACCAATATAAGGTGTATTCTACCCACTGACCAATAAATGTAAGGGACATTCTTCTCATTGACCACCAATGTAAGGAGCATTTTTCTCACTGACCACCAATATAAGGTACATTCTACCCACTGACCAATAAATGTAAGGGACATTCTTCTCATTGACCACCAATGTAAGGGACATTCTTCTCATTGACCACCAATGTAAGGTGCATTCTACCCACTGACCAGTAAATGTAAGGGACAATCTTCTCATTGACCACCAATGTAAGGAGCATTCTTCTCACTGACCACCAATGTAAGGTGCATTGTACCCACTGACCAATAAATGTAAGGGACATTCTTCTCATTGACCACCAATGTAAGGAGCATTTTTCTCACTGACCACCAATATAAGCTGCATTCTACCCAATGCCCAATAAATGTAAGGGACATTCTTCCTAATGACCACGAGCATAAGGAGAATTCTTCTCACTGACCACCAAGGTAATGGGCATTCTAACTATTGATCATTAAAGTAAGGACCATACTTCCCAGTGGCTACCAATTTTAGGAGGATTCTTCCCACTGACCATCAATGTAACGGACGTTCTTCCCACTGACCACCAATGTAAGGACCATTCTTCCCATTGACCACTATTGTGAGGAACATTCTTCCCAATGACCACCAATCTAAGGAGCATTCTTCCGACTGAGCCACCAATGTCAGGAGCATTCTTCTCAATGACCACCAAAGTAAGGCGCATTCTTTCCACTTATCACCTGTGTAAGGGACTTTTTCCCACTGACCACTGGTGAATTAGTTTAATCAGCGGTACCCAAAAGACCTGAGAATTATTTCAAGGATTTCTGTAGGGTAAAAAGGTTAAGAAAAGCTAGGCTAGTTCTAAATTTTTTTAATAAGGAGTAATTTTGTTTAGCTTAACCAATTGCCTACCAGGCCAATTTTCAGCTTTCAGCGCTGCCGCATTTTGATTGACAATTGCGCGGTCATGCAACATTGTACCCATATGAAATTTTGATCATTTTTTTCTCACAAGTAAAGCTTTCTTTTGGTGGTATTTAATCGCCACTGGGCACTTTACTTTTTGCGCTATAAATAAAAAAAGTGCAAAAAATTTGAAAAAAAAAAAAAGTTTCTTTGTTTCTATTATAAAATTTTTCAAACAGGTATTTTTTCTCCTTCACTGATGTGCGTTGATGAGGCGGCACTGATAGGCGGCACTGATGGGCACTGATAGGCAGCACTGATGGGCACTGATAGGCAGCACTAAAGGGCACTGATAGGCAGTACTAATGAGGTGGCACGGATAGGCGGCACTGATAGACAGCACTAATGAGGTGGCACGGATAGGCGGCACTGATAGACAGCACTAATGAGGTGTCACGGATAGGTGGCACTAATATGCAGCACTGATAGGCGGCACTGATAGGTGACACTGATGATGGGTACTGATAGACGGCACTGACTGGCATCACTGCTGGGCACTGACTAGCAGCACTGACTGGCACAACCCCTGGGCACTGACTGGCGACACTGACTGGCAGCACTGCTGGGCTGCACTGGTGGGCAGCACTGGTGGGTGGGCACAGGTGGGTGGCACTGGTGGGCACAGGTGGGTGGGCACAGGTGGGTGGCACTTCTGGGCACAGGTAGGTGGCACTTCTGGGCACAGGTAGGTGGCACTACAGAGTGGCACAGGTGGGTGCACTGCTGGGCACAGGTGGGTGCACTGCTGGACACAGGTGGGTGATCTGCTGGGCACAGGTGGGCGGAGCTAGTGGGCGCACTGCTGGGCACAGGTGGGCGGAACTTGCGGGTGCCACTGCTGGGTACCGATCATCAGGGCACTGATGATCGGTGCCGATCCTCGCTGTGACAACTGCCGGTTCTCGGCAGTACTTTCCTCACGATCTGACAGCGTGAGGAAAGTGCAGCCGAGAACCGGCACTTGCATTTCCCTCTGATCAGCGTGTCATTGGACACCACTGATCACGTGGTAAAAGGCCGCTGTGATTGGCCTTTTACCACATCACGTGATCAGCTGTGTCCGTAGGACACAGCGATCACGGAGATCGCCGGGTGCGCGCCCCCTGGGGCGCGCAGGAGAGTGCGTTCTGGGAGGACGTCATATGACGTCCACTCAGAACTGGCCGGCCGCAGTGCAGCCGTCATTCGGCTATCTGCGGTCGGCAGCTAGTTAAAGCACAGTTGTGCTCAAAAGTTTTGCACACCCTGTAAGAAATCGTGACATTTTGGCATTGATATTGAAAATATGACTGATCATGCCAAAAAACTGCCTTTTATTGAAGGATAATGATCATATGAAGCCATTTATTATCACAGAGTTGTTTGGTTCCTTTTTAAATTATAATGATAACATAAATCACCCAAATGGCCCGGATCAAAATTCCATCCTCTGGAATGTTTGGCCTTGGTACAGACACACAAGGTGACACACACACAGGTTAAAATGCAAATTAAAAGTTAATTTCCCACATTTGTGGCATTTTCAAATACAATTAGTGCCTGTGTCTAGTCAATGAGTTTGTTAGCTCTCACGTACATGCACCTAGCAGGCTAGATACTGAGCCATGGGGAGAAGAAAAGAACCTTCAATAGATCTGCATAACAAGGTAATGGAACCTTATAAAGATGGAAAAGGATATAAAAAGATATTCAAAGCCTTGAATAGGGCAGTCAGTACTGTTCAATCACTTATTAAGAAGTGGAAAATTCTAGGATCTCTTGATACCAAGCCAAGGTCAGGTAGACCTATAAAATTACAGAATTAAGAATTATTTGTGGTACATAGAAAAACCCACAGGTAACCTCAGGAGAAATACAGGCTGCTTTGGAAAAAGACGGCAAGGTTGTTTTCAAGGAGCACAATACAATGATACTTAAACAAAAATGAGCTGCATGGCTGAGTGACCAGAAAGAAGCCATTACCATGCCAATGCCACAAAAAAGTCTGGTTACAATATGCCCGACAACACCTTGACGCACCTCACAGAGCTTTTTTGTGGCATTGCTGCAGTAACGGCTTCTTAATGGATCTTCTACTTACAGCCTGGTGCCAGATACCACAGCATACCTTCAGAGGTCTAGTGATGTCCAAGCCTCGATGGGTCAGGGCTGTTTTGGTAGCCAAAGTGGAACCTGCTCAGTATTAGATGGCTGGTCATGTTATGGTAGGTGGTCATAATATTATGACTGGTTGGTGTAAATTATTCAGGCTGTGTTTTAACTTGAGCACCACAAGTTCCAGTGTTTTTTTTAATTTTTTTGTTATTATAGCTTTTATTAATTTTCTTTAGAAAAGACAAAAACACAATACAAATAACACTAATATAACTTTATCACATCAAATACACCCACTTTACCCCCGTTTCCACCCCCCCAAACCCTACTTCCCTCCCCCTAAAAAGCCCCTTGTCCATTTCAAACAGTACTTCTTTTTCCCCAACTGTTATCCAACCCATTTCTATAGAACCATTTTGATTCTCCAACTCTACTACCAAATCACCCCTCATTTTTAAATATTGTCCCGATGTCTGCCCAAGCACCATGGGGAGAGATCCAATCCTTCCTCCTCCGCTCCCGCTCGCTCTGCTCCTACCTGGACGTGTGTAAACCCCTCTTGATTGCCGCCCCCAGTAGGCAATCAAGAGGGGTCTACACACGTTCAGGTAGGCATTAGCATCCCCCGCATCGGCGTCCAGAGCTCCTCTGTTTCATGAGCTCCTCTGTCTCATGAGCTCATGGCGCCATGTTCAGGCCCCTTCCTCCAACTCACTGATACTCAGGATAAGTTCAGCTTTCCACAAGTTCCAGTGTTGAAGATGAAAGTTCTAGTACCTCCAGTTCTCAGCTGTCACCAGGGGCGGACTGACCATTTGGAAACCCGGGCACTGTCCGAGGGCCCGGGGTCAGTAGGGGGCCCCATGAGATGCCCCTGGTACCTTTTTTCTAGGCTTTTTTGAGTTTGGGCAAGGACACAGGGGCCCCATGATCCCCTATTGCCCAGGGGCCCCATGAGTTGTCAGTCCGCCCCTGGCTGTCACAATTACCATTAGTGAAATCAGGTTGGTCTACTTTTGGCTCACATCACACAGCCTGCAACGGTCAGCAATGTCCTGAACATACACATAAACCACTAAGTTGGGGCCTTTTGGGTTACAGCAGACAAAAATCTGATTTTTTTTTTATTTTTAAGCAGTGATTATTATGGGCTTTTTTCTTACCGAATCTTGAGTTATGTCTGTAGCCATCATAGGTATGGATTGTCAGCACTCAGGGAACTGTCTGGCAATGCCGCAGATCACTGATTACTCTCAGAGACTTTTCTTTGCCGTTAAATGCGTTGATAACAGAATACGTTGGTCTGGTAGATAATATCTACTAATGAACTTGAGCATGAGGTGTATAAAGCAATAACATGCTAAATGAGTTCATCATCTACTGGGAAATTTCACCATGGTCACAACAGCCTGAAAGACTAATTGATCTATTTCATCGTCCTCTTTCCTATCTGGCTTCTTTTAATGAATTATACCCCACCCCTCTTCTTATTTAACATTGCTTCCCAGGTTTATATAATACAGACATATTATGTAGTGTTTGCATTATTTCTTGTTGACAGAAGAGCTTACAATCCAATCCCACATACATAGAGGTACACACATTTTTTTAAAACTTAACTCTATGGGGTTGATTTACTAAAGACAAATAGACTGTGCACTTTACAAGTGTAGTTGCTTCAGAGCTTAGTAAACAAGCTGAAGCCACACTTTGGAAAGAATACCCAATCACATGCAAGAAAAAAAACAGCATTCATCAGGGCTCCCCCTCATTACCTAAGCTCTGGAGCAACTGCCCTGACAGAGTGCAACTTCACTTGCAAGGTGCATGGTCTATTTGCCTTTAGTAAATCACCCCTATATGTGAGCCTTTTCACGTAGCACATGATTTGTATTACTTTCCAATCAGTTCTGAGATTTACTGAACTTCTTAAAGACCTGATTCTCCTCTTCTGCAGTTAAAGTAGAATAAATATTCTGTACAAATCATTAGTAATACCTCATCTGGAATATGCAGTTCAGTTTTGGGCACCAATTCACAAAAAGAACATTGGGGAACTGGAGAAAGTACAGAGAAGGGCAACCAAACTGATAAGAGGCATGGAGGAGATCAGCTATGAGGAAAGATTAGAGGAACTGAATTTATTCTCTCTTGAGAAAAGGAGATTAAGGGGGGATATGTATAATACATAAGGGGGGCTATAATCTCCATGTATAATACATAAGGGGGATATGATCTCCATGTATAATACATAAGGGGGGATATGATCTCCATGTATAATACATAAGGGGGGGGGGATATGATCTCCATGTATAATACATAAGGGGGGATATGATCTCCATGTATAATACATAAGGGGGGATATGATCTCCATGTATAATACATAAGGGGGGATATGATCACCATGTATAATACATAAGGGGGGATATGATCTCCATGTATAATACATAAGGGGAGATATGATCTCCATGTATAATACATAAGGGGGGATATGATCTCCATGTATAATACATGAGGGGGGATATGATCTCCATGTATAATACATAAGGGGGGATATGATCATCATGTATAATACATAAGGGGGGATATGATCATCATGTATAATACATAAGGGGGGGATATGATCACCATGTATAATACATAAGGGGGGGATATGATCTCCATGTATAATACATAAGGGGGATATGATCTCCATGTATATTACATAAGGGGGGGTATGATCTCCATGTATAATACATAAGGAGGGATATGATCTCCATGTATAATAAGGGGAATATGATCTCCATGTATAATACATAAGGGGGGATATAATCTCCATGTATAATACATAAGGGGGGATACGATCTCCATGTATAATATATAAGGGGGATATGATCTCCATGTATAATACATAAGGGGGATATGATCTCCATGTATAATACATAAGGAGGGATATGGTCTCCATGTATAATACATAAGGGGGGATATGATCTCCATGTATAATACATAAGGGGGGATATGATCTCCCTGTATAATACATAAGGGGGATATGATCTCCATGTATAATACATAAGGGGGATATGATCTCCATGTATAATACATAAGGGGGATATGATCTCCATGTATAATACATAAGGGGGGTATGATCTCTATGTATAATACATAAGGGGGGATATGATCTCCATGTATAATATATAAGGGGGATATGATCTCCATGTATAATACATAAGGGGGATATGATCTCCATGTATAATACATAAGGGGGGATATGATCTCCATGTATAATACATAAAGGGGATATGAGCTCCATGTATAATACATAAGGGGGGGATATGATCACCATGTATATTACATAAGGGGGATATGATCTCCATGTATAATACATAAGGGGGGATATGATCTCCATGTATAATACATAAGGAGGATATGATCTCCATGTATAATACATAAGGGGGGATATGATCTCCATGTATAATACATAAGGGGGGGGGGGGATATGATCACCATGTATAATACATAAGGGGGGTATGATCTCCATGTATAATACATAAGGGGGATATGATCTCCATGTATAATACATAAGGGGGAATATGATCTCCATGTATAATACATAAGGGGGGATATGATCAACATGTATAAATACATAAGGGGGGATATGATCTCCATGTATAATACATAAGGGGGGATATGATCACCATGTATAATACATAAGGGGGGATATGATCTCCATGTATAATATATAAGGGGGATATGATCTCCATGTATAATACATAAGGGGGATATGATCTCCATGTATAATACATAAGGGGGGATATGATCTCCATGTATAATACATAAAGGGGATATGAGCTCCATGTATAATACATAAGGGGGGATATGATCTCCATGTATAAAACATAAGGGGGGATATGATCTCCATGTATAATACATAAGGAGGATATGATCTCCATGTATAATACATAAGGGGGGATATGATCTCCATGTATAATACATAAGGGGGGATATGATCTCCATGTATAATACATAAGGGGGGGGATATGATCTCCATGTATAATACATAAGGGGGGTATGATCTCCATCTATAATACATAAGGGGGGTATGATCTCCATGTATAATACATAAGGGGGAATATGATCTCCATGTATAATACATAAGGGGGGATATGATCTCCATGTATAATACATAAGGGGGGATATGATCAACATGTATAAATACATAAGGGGGGATATGATCTCCATGTATAATACATAAGGGGGAATATGATCACCATGTATAATACATAAGGGGGGATATGATCTCCATGTATAATACATAAGGGGGATATGATCTCCATGTATAATACATAAGGGGGGATATGATCTTCATGTATAATACATAAGGGGGGATCTGATCACCATGTATAATACATAAGGGGGAGATCTCCATGTATAATACATAAGGGGGAATATGATCTCCATGTATAATACATAAGGGGGGATATGATCAACATGTATAAATACATAAGGGGGGATATGATCTCCATGTATAATACATAAGGGGGGATATGATCACCATGTATAATACATAAGGGGGGATATGATCTCCATGTATAATACATAAGGGGGGATATGATCTCCATGTATAATACATAAGGGGGGATATGATCTCCCTGTATAATACATAAGGGGGATATGATCTCCATGTATAATACATAAGGGGGGATATGATCACCATGTATAATACATAAGGGGGATATGATCTCCATGTATAATACATAAGGGGGATATGATCTCCATGTATAATACATAAGGGGGGATATGATCTCCATGTATAATACATAAGGGGGGATATGATCACCATGTATAATACATAAGGGGGATATGATCTCCATGTATAATACATAAGGGGGGATATGATCACCATGTATAATACATAAGGGGGGATATGATCTCCATGTATAATATATAAGGGGGATATGATCACCATGTATAATACATAAGGGGGGATATGATCTCCATGTATAATACATAAGGAGGATATGATCACCATGTATAATACATAAGGGGGGATATGATCTCCATGTATAATACATAAGGGGGATATGATCTCCATGTATAATACATAAGGGGGGATATGATCTCCATGTATAATACATACGGTAATACATAGAGATATTCACCCTGAGGTCATCACAGAGGACAAGGGGGCACTCTTTGTATCTGGAGGAAAAGAAACTCCAAACATGGAACGGTTTCTTCACAGTAAGAGCTGTGAAAATGTATGCATTATTTTTAATAACCCAGCACTCCATAAAGCATGGTAGTGCATTGTTAGTGTGCATTATGGTGTTGCAACACACTGCATGATGCGTTGGGGTGTCCTTAGAATTCCAGATTTAAATGCACTTTAAATAGTTTGTTTGGGCCAGTGATGGAACTGCTTCCCCCCACGTTCCTGCTTAAAAAAATAAATATATAGGTCATAGTGAATATATAGGGCTGTATGTTATCACCATTAGCGCTCAGCAGGGCTGTAGAACTGACTTTCTCACCGTCCTCTTTACCATCTGCTCGGGTGTTGGCTGCCTCTTCTCTACCAAGAATCTCCCATTTTTTCTGAGCAAGTGGCCAGAGATTGCCGCCCGGCACACTTTATTTTTTGGCTGGGATTTCCCCCCTTATGGGATTCCCTTTCTTGTTAGTACTGCAAACAGATTTAAACTGAAGAAAGATAGAACATTTGGAAGAAACTTAGTTATATCTGGCCTATGTCTCCAAACACCTGCTCAGTCTTTGATTAGTCATTTGTTTTGGTAGTATGCATGTTAAGAATATTCTTGCTTTTCCTTCTGTATTATTTAGCCCAGATGGCAGCTACCTTAGGTAAATATAATACGAGGTATATCGTGATACATACATTATATATATATATATATATACTTTCAGCAAAAGAAAACATGCAATAGATATAAAGACTTAAGTATGAAAATATTAATTCTCACGTGCAGGACCAATTAGACTTAGTTCTGCCAAGTTTTGGGATAAAATGAACGCCCTTCTAACCCCTCCCTGCCATTCCCTCCCATCTGATCAGTGGGTCATCCATCACCAAGTCCTTCTCCTTTATGTTTCCTTCCTGGAGGGGTTCTTCTTCCATGTATCCACGTCACTCAAATAGTGATGTGGACACGTGAAAGAAGTACCCCTCCAGGAATTCCCATTGGTCAGCCAGCAGAGGAGTACTCTCAGGATCCAGAATGATTGCTGGACCAAGAGAAGTGAAAGGAACTAGATGGCGAAGGTTAACATGCGATGCCAGGCTACAAGTCCCCACAAATGGAAACATCACAGAGGGACTTGGATGGGGGGGGGGATTCAGGTGTGTATAGCTGACTTCACCAGGTTAGGTGAATTGAACAGCTGTCAGAATGGGTTGGGGCGGAGGGGGTTGAGCTCCCGGAATACCTTGGCTTTTGTTGCAGAATAATATTTTATGGATTGCACAAACTAGTGTGGCGCCCCCATCTTTTCATTTTTTTTTTTTACCAAACACCTCTGAAGGTCCAGAAGAACAGTTGTTGGTTGGCAACCACCAGGACTGCTTATCACATATAATATTACAACAAAGCACCAAATAGGCATGACAAAGGTGGTAGGGCCCCTGAAACGCGTTGCAACCCGCTCATACCCCACATCATCCTCTGGTTTTGACAGCTCACCGTCCTGGCTTGTGGCCGTAGATGCTCCCCACTTTCCTGGCTTGTTCTGACATTGGACACATCTTTGCTGCCGTATGATCGGCCAGGTCTAGACTGCCTGTATGCTGTTTACTGTCTGCTGTTCCATTGATTGCTGAACTCAGGCTGGATATGGAGATTTTAACCTGTAAGTGTGCTAGGTTTAATAAATGGTGATCTTTTGATTATGCTAACTCAGCACTGTCTGTGCTTTTTTATTAAGATGATTGTATCAGAGTGGTAAGGTGCAAGGTTTCACGGCCATACTGCACCTCATCATTATCACATGCCTGACAAATGGGGTCCTGTGTGGCCCCCAAAACATTGCACCTTACCACTGTGATGTGATCATCTTAATAAATATTTAGACATTACCTTGAATGAAGATTCATGGTGTGCTGGCAATATATGTTTTGATTTACGATGTTACTACTCTCCAGTGGTTAGTTGCTACAGCACTCACTTGCCCCTTGCCTTTTCGAAGAACATATGCAATGTTGCACATTGTCCAATAAAGGGTTGTTACAGGGCTGGGCCCTGCCACTGTGTAAAAAGGGGTAAATGGCCCATAGGGTGCTTGCAGATACAGATTGAGGAGCTCCAGAAGGTCTGTTCTAAGCACAGAAAATTGGTCTTTTAGTTTTCTTTTGGATTGATAACTCTGGATTGGATTCTGGAGTTCAGAGGCTTCAAAGAGTCTTGGGAGGAAACAAGCCTTTAACCCTGGGTCCAGGTTTTACTAGTAACCAGCAGGCTGTTTGTGCAGTTGTTCACAGCCTTCATAATCAAGGGCCTAACAGTGATTTAGGGCTCCACTCTGGAGACAGGAGGTCCCCTGCCCAAAGGTTGGTACATCGCCCAGAGCAGCAGGGAGCTCCAAGAGAGGTACAGAGGTTGTCCGTGAGCACAGAGGTGCTGTAAGACATTCTGGAGGACCAGAAATAAGGCAAAGGATGGAAAACCTCAGCAAGTGGGGCTGCAAGAAAAAGCGAGGAGGCTTATGTTGTTTTACTTTCAGTTTGAAGTGATGATGGAAAGCCCTACAAGGACAACCTTTCCATTTTGTTGGAATTGAACTCCGAGAGAGGTACAGTGGTTGTTCGTGAGCACAGAGGTGCTGTAAGACGTTCTGGAGGACCAGAAAAAAAGCAGAGGCTGGAAAACCTCAGCAAGTGGCGCTGCAAGAAGAAGCAAAGAGGCTACGAGGACAACCTTTCTGTTTTGTTGGAATTGAACTCCGAGAGAGGTACAGTGGTTGTTCATGAGAGCAGAGGTGCTGTAAGACGTTCTAGAGGACCAGAAAAAATGCGGAGGCTGGAAAGCCTCAGCAAGTGGTGCTGCAAGAAGAAGCGAGGAGTCTTAATGTTGTTTTACTTTTCAGTTCGAAGCGATGGTGGAAATCCCTACGAGGACAACCTTTCCATTTTGTTGCAATTGAACCCTGAGAGAGGTACAGTGGTTTTTCGTGAGCACAGAGGTGCTGTAAGACGTTCTGGAGGACCAGAAAAAATGCGGAGGCTTGAAAACCTCAGCAAGTGGCGCTGCAAGAAGAAGCAAGGAGGCTTAATGTTGTTTTAATTTTCAGTTTGAAGTGTTGGTGGAAATCCCAACAAGGACAACCTTTCCATTTTGTTGGAATTGAACTTTTTTACCTTCCTCTTAAATAGAAGTGGGCCAACAAGCCCTGAACCATATTGCCTGGCTGGACCTGGACTTGATGTTAAAGGCAGTACATTTGAGTGAAGCCCCCAAAAATCACCAGGTACGTAGGTGCAAGAGCTAATATAGTTAAAAAGTGAAAAAGTTCTTTGGGCATATTCTGTGAAGGGTTTAGATCCACAACCAGCTTTTTCAAGGTTGCATCTGCATCGTCTGCTATGGATGTTGTTCTGTGTAGGGGCGGACTGACCATTCGAGCACTCGAGCACTGCCCGAGGGCCTGGGGTCAGTAGGGGGCCCCATGAGATGCCCTGGTACCTTTCATTGGCTGTTTCATAGGCTTTTTTGGGTGTGGGCGAGGACAGGGGCCCCATGATCCCCTATTGCCCGGGGGCCCCATGAGTTGTCAGTCCGCCCCTGGTTCTGTGCATTAGGAATCTAAGAATTGGTAGTACTGGAATAAATCCACAGGAACACAGTGCAAAGTAAAGAAAGCAATAGAGGAGTGGGAGACATAAAACCTAGTAAACAGACAGACGGAAGGTTGGAGGACTAAACACAGCGCAGCTAGGATTACAGATAAAAAGGGGGGCATGTTAATCTCGGTTCTGCCACAGAATGCGACGCAGATGGCCGAGGAATTCCCCAGTACTTAAAAGTGATGATTTTATGAAATGCTGGAAGAGAGCCCATTGCATTAAACATAACCGCGAGGGAGAGAACAATAAACTGCATTGTTTTCCTTAAAGCTGGCAATGAGGAGTCGCCAGAGCAGACTCTGGTCCCGTAGTAATCAGGATTGACCAACAACGGCATCGATCGCATGTACAAAATTGGCACCGCGCCAGTGGCACAGATACAGCTGATCGCAAATATGGCGTGTGTTGTTTTGAATATGAGTCACCCACCAGCTACTTAAATATTAATACACATATCAAAACTTCATAGGGAAAAAAAGATCCGTAAACTTACTGAATGGAGAATTGAAAGCAGAAAGCTAAAAAAATACATGAATTATGTTACCTTCCAAAAAGATTTGTAAATCTGTTCATTCATTCATTGGATTGACTTTTCCTTGTCAGACATCACAGCAAGGTCCTTGACCGCTTTTCTCTCCTCTGCACTTAGGGCAATACAGCTTGGTCAAGGACGTACCTCAGCCTGTGATTGGACGGGTGCAGCAGGACCCTCAAAAGTCATTTATATGCTCTTTTCTACTATCTATGTAGTAGACCCTGATTGACTTACAGGGTCCGGCTGTACAGAGGATTATACGATGCTAATATAAAGACAGGCTGAGGTACTTTTTTAAAATACATTTCAGGATTTCTTTCAGCGAATACAAAAATGGATTAAATGTTGGTCTTTTGTGTCCTCCTATAATTGTGCTTTAGAACTGATCTCTGAGAATTATTTGTATAGCATACTTATGTTTTTCAAAAAGTTTTTACCCTAGAGGAACCCTTGAAATAATTATACGATCTTAGGGTAACCCTGAGTAAACCAATTCACTGGTGGTCAGCAGGAGAAATGTTCCCTTACATTGGTGGTCAATGGGAAGAATGCCCCTTACATTGCTGGTCAATGGGAAGAATGCTCCTTACATTGGTGGTCAATGGGAAGAATGTTCCTTACATTGGTGGTCAGTGGGGAGAATGCCCCTTACATTGGCGGTCAGTGAGAAAAATACCCCTTAAATTGATGGTCAATGGGAAGAATTCCCCTTACATTGGTGGTCAGCAGGAAAAATTGCCCCTTGCATTGGTGGTCAGTGGGAAGAATGCCCCTTACATTGGTGGTCAATGGTAAGAATGCCCCTTACATTGGTGGTCAGCGGGGAGAATGCCCATTACATTGGTTGTCAGCAGGAAAAATTGCCCCTTGCATTGGTGGTCAGTGGAAGAATTCCCCTAACATTGGTGGTCAGTGGGAAAAATGCCCATTAAATTGGTGGTCAGTAGGAAAAATTTCCAATTAAATTGTTGGTTAATGGGAAGAATGCCCCTTATATTGGTGGTGAGTGGGGAAAATACCCCTTACATTGGCGGTCTGTGGGAAAAATGCCCCTTAAATTGGTGGTCAATGGGAAGAATTCCCCTTACATTGGTGATCAGTAGGAAAAATTGCCCCTTATATTGATGGTCAGAGGAGAATGTTCCTTATATTGGTGGTCAGTGGGGAGAATACCCCTTACATTGGTGGTCAGTGGGAAAAATGTCGCTTAAATTGGTGGTCAATGGGGAGAATTCCCCTTACATTGGTGATCAGTAGGAAAAATTGCCCCTTATATTGATGGTCAGAGGGGAGAATGTTCCTTATATTGGTGGTCAGTGGGGAGAATACCCCTTACATTGGTGGTCAGTGGGAAAAATGTCGCTTAAATTGGTGGTCAATGGGAAGAATTCCCCTTGCATTGATGATCAGTAGGAAAAATTTAACCTTACATTGGTAGTCAGTGGGAAGAATGCCCCTTATATTGGTGGTCAGTGGGGAGAATGCCCCTTACATTGGCGGTCATTGGGAAAAATGCCCCCTAAATTGGTGGTCAATGGGAAGAATTCCCCTTACATTGGTGGTCAGTGGGAAGAATGCCCCTTCTATATTGGTGGTTAGTGGGAAGAATGCCCCCATTACAGTGGTGGTCAGAATGTCATCCTTACAAATAGCTAAAAAGATCATTGCTGTTATGGCGCTGGCACTGCCAAGTGGTGATGGCCCTGACACTATGCAGACAACATCAAATGGGAAGTGAATCAGCCACAGCTCAAGGAATCTTTTCAACCACTTGGAGAACTCTAAGGTTCCAGGGAACCCTGGTTGAGAATGGCTGCTTTAGGGGATAAAGTATGATGGTGTACACACATACAGACAATGGATCAAAAGTATTGTATGTCTGCGGAATATAGTTGTATTATGATAATATTCACAGTTTCCAGTTGTGGATACCATTGTATGTATGGCGTTCTACATTTCTTTAGAGAGTTACACACTTCTGTTTTGCTCATGGGCAGAAGAGTGACTAGCACCTATGCCTTGCAGCACTATGTGCACAAAGTTTGCATGTTCTCCTTGTGTTCACAAGGGTTTCCTCTGCATACGTTGGTTTCCTCCCACACTCCAAAGACATGGTGGTAGGTATATTGGCTTCTGTCTAACTTGGCCCTAGTATGCGTGTACAAAATGGCTAGGCATATGTGTTCTCACATTCTGCATGCCGATCCCAAGTAAGTAAGCATTTGTCGGGTCTAGATCACTGGTGCCCAACCTGCTACCCTTTGTCACTTGTGCAGCCCTCGGGGACCCTGCAGATTGCTTTCTGTGTTTCCTTACAAAGGTGTCCACACAAACCAGTGAAAGAAAAAATATTTTTAGCCTGACTTCTAATAGGTAAATGGTTCGGTTTATTTCTATCTCACTTTTTGTACTGTCCATCCCTTTTCCTTTATTTTATTCTAACCACAGATTTTTCATAATGGATCTTGTTGAAATATCAAATGAAAGAAATTTTTAAGTAGATTGTTGGGAAGGGAAACAATGATTTGAAGAGGGGCTGTAATGACACTGATCTCTGGAAGTCTCATGTAATGTGTCTGCAGTCTATGGCTGTCACTTGAAGCATGCCCTCAGTTTCACACAACTACAGCAAGTCTATTGTCTCTGCCCATCTTTGCCTCGTGCCCATGGTTTATAACCATCTGCTGTTGCATGTTTGCAGTCTCTCACAACTTCTATGTATGTCTGCAGTCTCTGCTTCTCTCCTACAGCATGTCTCCGGTCTCTGACCATCTCCTACAGCATGTCTGCAGTCTCTGCTCATCTCCTACAGCATGTCTGCAGTCTCTGCCCCTCTCCTACAGCATGTCTGCAGTCTCTGCCCATCTCCTACAGCATGTCTACAGTCTCTGCCCATCTCCTATAGCATGTCTGCAGTCTCTGCCCATCTCCTACAGCATGTCTACAGTCTCTGCCCATCTCCTATAGCATGTCTGCGGTCTCTGACCATATCCTACAGTCTCTGATCATCTCTTATAGCATGTCTGCAGTCTCTGCCCATCTCCTACAGCATGTCTGCGGTCTCTGACCATATCCTACAGTCTCTGATCATCTCTTATAGCATGTCTGCAGTCTCTGACTATCTCCTACAGCATGTTTGCAGTCTCTGACCATCTCTTACAGCATGATTGCAGTTTCTGATTATCTCCTACAGCATGGCTGCAGCCTCTGCCCATCTACAGCATGCCTGCAGTCTCTACCCATCTCCTACAGCATGGCTGCAGCCTCTGCCCATCTCCTACAGCATGCCTGCAGTCTCTGCTCATCTCCTACAGCATGTCTGCAGTCTCTGCCCATCTCCTACAGCATGGCTGCAGCCTCTGCCCATCTCCTACCGCATGTCTGCAGTCTCTGCCCATCTCCTACAGCATGTCTGCAGTCTCTGCCCATCTCCTACAGCATGGCTGCAGTCTCTGCCCATCTCCTACCGCATGTCTGCAGTCTCTGCCCATTTCTACAGCATGTTTGCAGTCGCTGATCATCTCATACAGCAGTGTCTAACCATCTTTGTCCATAGTCTTTCATCATCTCCTGTTGCATGCTTGCAGTCTACCACAACTCCTGTAGCATGTATCTGCTGTCTATGACTATCTTTTGTATGATACTCGTGGCCTTTGACCATCTCTGTTGCATGCCTGCAGTTTTCCACAGCACCTACAACATGTTTGAAGTGCCTGACCATCTTTTGTAGCATGCCAGTAGTCTTTGACCATCTCTGGTAGCATGCGTGCGGTTTGTTACCATCTTCTGATGTGTGTTTGCAGTTTTCCAGAACTCTTACAACATGTCTGCAGTCCCTGACCATCTCCTGTAGTATGTATGCAGTCTCTGATCAAATCCTACATGTCTGCAGTCCCTGACCATTCTCCTGTAGTATGTATGCAGTCTCTGATCATATCCTACAACATGTCTGCAGTCTCTGATCATCTCCTACAGCAGTGTCTGACCATCTTTTGTAGCATGCCCATAGACCTTTATCATCTCTAGTTGCATGTCTGCAGTCTCCTACAGCTCCTGTAGCATTTCTGCTGTCTCTGACTATCTTTTGTACGATGCTTATGGTCTCTAACCATCTCCTGTTGTATGTCTGCAGTCTCCCACAATTCCTTCAAAACTCCAAATGCCTCTGGCCGTCTCTTACAGTCTATGACCATCTTTTGTAGCATGCCCATAGTTTTTTATCATGTTGTGCAGCATGCTAGTCTTCCACAACTCCTACAGCATGCTTGCAGTGTCTGACCATCTTTTGTAGCATGCCAGTAGTCTTTGATAGTTTTTTGTAGCATGCTCATGGTCTGTGATCATCTCCTGTTGCATGTTTGCAGTCTCTGACCATCTCCTACAGTGATGTCTAACCACCTTTTGTAGCATGCCAGTAGTCTTTTATCATCTCTTGTTGCAAGTCTGTAGACTTCTACAACTCTTGCAGCGTCTGCTGTCTCTGATCACCTTTTATAATATGCCCATGGTCTCTGACCATCTTCTGTTTTATGTTTGCAGTCTTCCACAACTCCTACTGCATGGTTTCAGTCTCAGATTATCTCCTACAAGCATGTCTGCATATTCTGGCCATCTTTTGTTGCATGATGTAGTCTTTCATCACTCCCTGCTGCATGTCTACAATTTCTGACCATCTTTTTTTAGCATGCCTTTAGTCTTTCATCACCTCCTGTTGTATGTCTGTAGTCTCCCTTAACTCCTACCGTCTCCTGACCATCTAGGATGCCCATAGTCTCTGGCCATCTCTTGCAGCATTTTTGCAGTCCCTGACCATCATTTTTATCATGCCAGTAGTCTCTGACCATCTCATGTAGCATGTTTGCAGTCCCTGACCATCATTTGTATCATGCCAGTAGTCTCTGACCATCTCCTGTTGCATGCCTGCCATCTCCCACAACTCCTACAGCATGTCTGCAGTCTCTGACTACCTTTTGTAGCATGCCCATAGTCTTTTATGGTCTCTTGTTGCAAGTCTGCAGTCTTCTACATCTCTTGCAGCGTCTGCTGTCTCTGATCATCTTTTATAATATGCTCATGGTCTCTGACCATCTTCTGTTGCATGTTTGCAGTCTTCCACAACTCCTACTGCATAGTTTCAGTCTTAGATTATCTCCTACAAGCATGTCTTCAGATTCTGACCTTTTCTTGCATGATGTAGTCTTTCATCATTTCCTGCTGCATGTCTACACTTTTTGACCATCTTTTTTAGCATGCCTTTAGTCTTTCAACACCTCCTGTAGTCTCCCTTAACGCCTACTGTCTCCTGACCATCTAGGATGCCCATAGTCTCTGACCATCTCCTGCAGCATGTTTGCAGTCCCTGACCATCTTTTGTAGCATGCCAGTAGTCTCTGACCATCTCCTGTTGCATGCTTGCCATCTCCCACAACTACTACAGCATGTCTGCAGTCTCTGACCATCATTTGTAGCATGCCCGTAGTCTTTCATCATCTCCTGTTGCATGTCTGTAGTCTCCCTTAACTCCTAACGTCTCCTGACCATCTAGTATGCCCATAGTTTTTGACCATCTCATGTAGCATGTTTGCAGTCCCTGACCATGTTTTTTAGAATGCCAGTAGTCTCTGACCATCTCCTGTTGCATGCCTGCCATCTCCCACAACTCCTACAGCATGTCTGCAGTCTCTGACCATCATTTGTAGCATGCCCGTAGTCTTTCATCATTTCCTGTTGCATGTCTGCATTCTCCCTTAACTCCTACTGTCTCCTGACCATCTAGGATGCCCATAGTCTCTGACCATCTCCTGCAGCATGTTTTCAGTCCCTGACCATTTTTGTAGCATGCCAGTAGTCTCTGACCATCTCCTGTTGCATGCCTGCCATCTCCCACAACTACTACAGCATGTCTGCAGTCTCCGACCATCATTCGTAGCATGCCCGTAGTCTTTCATCATCTCATGTTGCACGTCTGTAGTCTCCCTTAACTCCTACCATCTCCTGACCATCTAGGATGCCTATAGTCTCTGACCATCTCCTGCAGCATGTTTGCAGTCCCTGACCATCTTTTGTAGCATGCCAGTAGTCTCTCACCATCTCCTGTTGCATGCCTGCCATCTCCCACAACTCCTACAGCATGTCTGCAGTCTCCGACCATCATTCGTAGCATGCCCGTAGTCTTTCATCATCTCATGTTGCATGTCTGTAGTCTCCCTTAACTCCTACCGTCTCCAGACCATCTAGGATGCCCATAGTTTTTGACCATCTCCTGTAGCATGTTTGCAGTCCCTGACCATCTTTTGTAGCATGCCAGTAGTCTCTGACCATCTCCTGTTGCATGCCTGCCATCTCCCACAACTCCTACAGCATGTCTGCAGTCTCTGACCATCATTTGCAGCATGCCCGTAGTCTTTCATCATCTCCTGTTGCATGTCTGCAGTCTCTTTTATTATCTGTAGCATTACTTTTGCTGAATAATATATGCATTGGTGATGTTAGAAGCCACATGTGAGGCCCCCAAATCATGAAAGTTGACCATAACTGGTCTAGATGCTCTTTGTAAAAGGTAGGGGCGTTGTGAAGCTGCGAACCTGAAATGTTTTTTGAACTTAAGTCTAAATTAATGTCTGTACAGAGTATAATAGAATTGTATTATAATCATGCAAAATGGTCAGGTCATGCTGAGAGATGTCTGTAGAGAGGGTAATAGAGTTTAATTACTGTCAGGTCCAGTGGGCGTACCGTTCTGTCAGCAGCCTCTCCTCAAGTGTAATCTAGCACAGATTTTCGTAACACTTGAAGAACATATGTCCATCCTGCTCACCCCATGATGATCCATGGCATTGTGAGCCCACGGGTCAATCTTATCTGTCTGTCTTTTAATCTTCCGCACGCTCAGATTAAAGGTGGGCGAAATTAAAAGAGGACTTCTGGGGATCCTCTGAATTAGTTGTGGTTTGTCTGCAACTTGATGCCAGTTCCTCAGTGCGAACTGAGCCAGAAGTGGTCAAAAATAGGTATCTTCTCCCCCTGAAAGGTGCCAAATATGGCAGTGGAAGGGGGGAGGAAGCAAATACGTGGAACTCTGCTTTAAGCTCCTTGAGTGCAGGGACTGATGTGAATGTATAGTATGTAGCACCCTCCTAGATAGGTGCTAGGTTTAGATAAGTACATTTAGTTGTCACATTGTAGACAGTGTGGATGGTATTGTTGCTTGGTAAAAGCATAACTTGCACGCTGTAATCAGTGTTGCTGTGTTCTGCTAGTTAGGTCTGCTCAGTTTGCTCAGTTGCTCCTCAACCTTGTAGCTCCCTCTGCATCCAGAAGGCTTGAGAAGTTTCTGGATAATAGGTGTGGAGTTGTCCCAGAAGACTACAGGGAGAGAGGCGATCGCAGCGGAAGTGGGAGCGGGTACCTGTCAAATTCGGGTACCCACCTCCCCCCGCTCCCCAAAGGTCTGCAGTCCCTGGTCATTTCCTGTACTATGTCCACAGTCTTTTGTCATCTCCCGTACTATGTCTGCAGTCTCTGGTCATCTCCTGTACTGTGTCTTCAGTCTCTGGTCATCCCCTGTACTGTCCGCAGTCTCTGGTCATCTCCTGTACTATGTCCGCAGTCTCTGGTCATCTCCTGTACTATGTTCGCAGTCTCTGGTCATGTCCTGTACTATGTTTGCAGTCTCCTGTCATCTCCTGTACTGTGTCCGCAGTCTCTGGTCATCTCCTGTACTGTGTCTGCAGTCTCTGGTCATCTCCTGTACTATGTCTGCAGTCTCTGGTCATCTCCCATACTATGTCCGCAATCTCTGGTCATCTTCTGTACTATGTCTGCACTCTCTGGTCATCTCCTGTACTATGTCTGCACTCTCTGGTCATCTCCTGTACTATGTTCGCAGTCTCTGGTCATGTCCTGTACTATGTTTGAAGTCTCTGGTCATCTCCTGTACTATGTCCGCAGTCTCTGGTCATGTCCTGTACTATGTCCGCAGTCTCTGGTCATCTCCTGTACTATGTTCGCAGTCTCTGGTCATGTCCTGTACTATGTTTGCAGTCTCTGGTCATCTCCTGTACTATGTTCGCAGTCTCTGGTCATGTCCTGTACTATGTTTGCAGTCTCTGGTCATGTCCTGTACTATGTTTGCAGTCTCTGGTCATGTCCTGTACTGTGTCCGCAGTCTCTGGTCATGTCCTGTACTGTCCGCAGTCTCTGGTCATCTCCTGTCCTATGTCTGCAGTCTCTGGTCATCTCCCATACTATGTCTGCAATCTCTGGTGATCTTCTGTACTATGTCTGCAGTCTCTGGTCATCTCCTGTACTACGTCCGCAGTCTCTGGTCATCTCTTGTACTATGTCCGCAGTCTCTGGTCATCTCCTGGTCATCTCATGTAGTATGTCCGCAGTCTCTGGTCATCTGCCGTACTACATCCGCAGTCTCTGGTCATCTCTTTTACTATATCTGCAGTCTCTGGCCATCTCCTTTACTATGTCTGCGGTCTCTGGTCATCTCCTGTAGTATATCCGCAGTCTCTGGCCATCTCCTTTACTATGTCCGCAGTCTCTTGTCATCTCCTGTAGTACATCTGCAGTCTCTGGCCATCTCCTGTACCATGTCCGCAGTCTCTGGTCATCTCCTGGTCATCTCCTGTAGTACGTCTGCAGTCTCTGGTCATCTCCTGTAGTACATCCGCAGTCTCTGGCCATCTCCTTTACTATGTCTGCGGTCTCTGGTCATCTCCTGTACTGTGTCTGCAGTCTCTGGTCATCTCCTGTAGTACATCCGCATGTCTGCAGTCTCTAGTCATCTCCTGTACTATGTCTGCAGTCCATTGGTTCAGAATATTTTTTTTCTTGTTTTCCTCCTGTAAAACCTAGGCGCGTCTTATGGTCAGGTGCGTCTTATGGAGCAAAAAATTCGGTACTTAACCCCCTTTGGTGCTAGGAAGTCAGCTAGACTAGAAAGGTGACACCGGCTGGTGTTCCGAAGAGGTTTGTCCACTTAATCCCCTACCTAAAAGGACTCTGCTCAAGCTTACTATCACTACTACTGCTGCCTCAAAGCGGAGGTCTACTGTGTGCTACAAGTGTGGACTTCGTCATAGCTTATACAAAAGAATACTTATAGTCCTCCACTGTACATAGTTTCCATTTTTAGAGTATCCCACCTAATTCCTCATCCCCATCCCCATCCAAGTCCTCCAGAAATAAAAACAACAAAAACAATGCCCTTAGACTGGTTATTGAAGAAACGTGTCAATGGGCCTATGTGCCTGGCTGCGGGGCAAAGCTTTTGGGAATGTCCTGGACAGAATCCCTGCGGCTCCTACGGGAGTAGTCCTACAAGTATGTAAAGCGCTGTGTAAGTTGAAGCTGCTAAATAATAAATCAAAAATAAAATAAGATCTGAAAACTGAAATGATTGCATGAAAAATGTAATCTATCATGTACACTCATCAGCCTTTTTAGTAGGTACACCTGTTCAGTTGCTTGGTAACACAAATTGCTAATCAGCCAATCACATGGCAGCAACTCCATGCATTTAGGTATGTAGAGCTGGTGAAGACGACTTGCTGAAGTTCAAACTGAGCATCAGAATGGGGAAGAAAGGGGATTTAAGTGACTTTGAACGTGGCATGGTTGTTGTTGGCAGGTGGGCTGGTCTGAGTATTTCAAAAACTGATATACTAGGATTTTTACACACAACCATCTCTAGGGTTTACAGAGAATGGTCCGAAATAGAGAAAATATCCAGTGAGCGGATAAAAAATGCCTTGTTGAGGTCAGAGGAGAATGGGCAGACTGGTTGCTGCGACAATCAGATGGAAGGGTCAGAATTTGGGGTAAACAACATGAAAGCATGGATCCATCCTGCCTTGTATGAACGGTTCAGCCTGGTGGTGGTGGAATGGTGTGGGGGAGATTTTCTTGGCATTAGCAAGGTGACCCTAATAAAGTGGCCGGTGAGCGTAGCAAATGACAGTGTTACCTTACCTTAGAAGCGTTTTTTAACTGTTCCATATCCAGATGCTGTCCAGAGCCTTTTTTCATCATCAGAAATGCATGCAAAGCGTTTTCCATGTATTCCAATGGCCTTGTACACCAGAGCAGTCAGTTCCAGATTTTGCGTGAAGGAAACAATGGTAGAATGCGCCGCATTATGCTCATGATGGGATCCATAGTGAATACAACCAGAAAAGACAGGTCATCTCAACACATACTGCTCTCTCTGCTTCTGCTCTCTCTATTTCTCTTAAAATGTCTGAAATAGTTAATTTTTTACTATTTTCAGTGCATTCTGGGCAGTTGGGAAGGTCTCCTGAGGTTATCTTTTAAAAATGCTTCTAAGCGCAAATGCGCATAAACGCAGTATGCAACGTGGCTAAACTGACGTTTTTTAACCTACGTTTTCCAGCAGTTTCCATCGTTCAGAAGTGTTTTCCAAACGTCCCGTGTACATGAGCCCTAAAAAAATTCCTCTAGAAACCCACTAGTTTTGGGGTTTTCTTCCAGCCAAAAAACGTTGATTATAGTCTATGTGTGCATGGACCAGGGGCAGACTGATCATTTGGAAACTCGGGCACTGCCTGAGGGCCCGGGGGGTCAGTAGGGGGCCCCATGAGATACCCCTGGTACCTTTTTCATAGGCTTTTTTGAGTTTGGGCAAGGACACGGGCCCCATGATCCCCTATTGCCCGGGGGCCCCATGAGTTGTCAGTCCGCCCCTGGCATGGACACATAGGTTAACATGCTGGGGGGGTTTACTGGCTGTAGAAAAAAATGTCAAACGCCAAAAACAGCCGCTGTAATAACATCCCGTGTGCATGAGGGCTTAATGGTAAATGGAAAGCTACATAATGACCAGCATGTGTCACTGACTGCGGGTTCCAATCTAATCATTGTATGAATGTGATGCTATATCCAATGAGGACTAGCCCAGGGGGCAAATGCCCCACTACCCAGGGGCGGACTGAACATTTGGAAACTGCCCGAGGGCCCGGGGTCAGTAGGGGGCCCCATGAGATGCCCCTGGTACCTTTTTCATAGGCTTTTTTGAGTTTGGGCAAGGACACAGGGGCCCCATGATCCCCTATTGTCCGGGGGCCCCATGAGTTGTCAGTCCGCCCCTGCCACTACCCCTAGCCCAGTCCTCTGCTACTGTTCAATGGTTTCTAAGCACAGTCCTATATGTTTGTTCCAACAGTTTGGAAGGACAGAAGTCATCGACAACACGCTGAATCCAGACTTTGTCCGAAAATTTGTGCTGGACTACTTCTTTGAAGAGAAGCAAAACCTGAGGTTTGATGTGTAAGTAAATGTGAGAATGTACTTTCTAGAATGTATTGAAAGCTGAACTCCAGCCACAAAACCTTTCATAGAAATAAGTATATTACTGAAATAGCCACAAACGACACAAGTCCACAACTGCCTTTGCAAATTCAGTTATTACCTTGTAAATGTAGCCTTGACATAGAAACATAGAAAAGTGATGGAGGAAAATGACTGAGTTGTCCATCGAGTCTGCCGGGGTTTTTTTTCCGTTTTTTTGGAGGGGTGTTTGTTTTTCTGCTTTTTGTTGTTTTTTGTGTTTTTTTCAGTTGTTTTTGTTTTTTGGGGTTTCTTTTTTGTTTTGTTTTTTCAGGACTGTACTACTGTACATATCAGGACTCTGCTGTACGCACTGTAATGAAGAACAAAAACAGAAGCGCATTAACCTTGCGCATTACCTCAGCAAGCAAAGGGTGAAGTTATTGAATTGAGATATATACTCACAAAAGTAGCAATAATTAAGGCATATAAAATCCAACATCAAAGCACTGGAATAGGAGACATGTGCGGGCCCCATCAAGTGGGGAGACTCTCAGGATGAAGCTGATGCATTTCAAAGGGGTTTCCGTTCTTCCTCAGAGCTCTGAGGAAGAAGGGATCCCCCTTCTAAACGTATCAGCTTCATCCTGAGAGTCCCCCCTCTCAGGGGGTTCCCTTCTTCCTCAGAGCTCTGAGGAAGAAGGCAACCCACTTAGAAACGCGTCAACTTCATCCTTAAAGTCCGCTCTCTCAGTGGGTTCCCTTCTTCCTCAGAGCTCCAAGGAAGAAGGGAACCCACTTAGAAACGCGACAGATTCATCCTGAGAGTTCTCCCTCTCAGGGGGTTTCAATCTTCCTCAGAGCTCTGAGGAAGAAGGGATCCCCTTTCAAATCGCGTCAACTTCATCCTGAGAGTCCGCTCTCTTAGGGGGTTCTCTTCTTTCTCAGAGCTCCAAGGAAGAAGGGATCCCCCTTTGAAACACGTCAACTTCATCCTGTGAGTCCCCCCTCTCAGGGGGTTCCCTTCTTCCTCAGAGCTCCGAGGAAGAAGGGATCCCCCTTCGAAACACGTCAACTTCATCCTGAGAGTTCTCCCTCTCAGGGGGTTCCCTTCTTCCTCAGAGCTCCGAGGAAGAAGGGAACCCACTTCGAAACACGACAGGTTCATCCTGAGAGTTCTCCCTCTCAGGGGGTTTCATTCTTCCTCAGAGCTCTGAGGAAGAAGGGATCCCCCTTCGAAATGCGTCAACTTCATCCTGAGAGTCTCCCCTCTTGATGGGACCCGCACGTGTCTGCTATCCCAGTGTGCTGATGTTGGATTTTATATGCCTTAATTATTGCTACTTTTGTGAATATATATCTCAATTCAGTAAATTCACCCTTTGCTTGCTGAGATAATGTGCAACATTGTTGCTCTTCTGTTTTTGTTCTTGGTTACAGTTTTTATTGGGCAGCTTCCCCAGCCTTGTGTTTGAGCTGCACAACCCTTGACCGGCTATTGGATGAACTCTTATATATTGTTCCACCCGCTGATTTCTGATCTGGGTCTCTGAGCGCAGGAGGTGTTGTATCTGTTTCCACTGCTCTGCTGTACACAGCCTGTGCAGAGAACAGAGCTGTGGGAGGGACTCAGCAGGCTCCACCTACTACAGGCTGCCAGTAGAAAACTACAGGAGGGGGCGGAGACAAGACCAGTCACCCTGCACAAGGAGAGAGAGCAGCAGTAAGCGGTCTTTATTACAGGAAGTCTCACACTGGATTACTGCACAGATCTGGAAGAAATACACAAAGCACAAGATTCAGGGAAGAATAGACACGACTCTTACATTTGGACAACATTTGCTTGTTCTGGAGTTCAGCTTTAAATATCAAAGTGTATTTTGCAGACCAACTTGTTATATATATATTTCCCGTATTGCGAATTTTGAACAGCGAGTTGCAAATTAAATCTTATTTATGACAACTGCGGCGAGGCAAAAATAAATATCCTCATCTTTGTAATCAAAACCACTGCAAAAATGCGTGAAATTTCTTTACAATAAGAGCGGGCTTGAGCAGGTCTGGCTGGGTTTGGGTCCATTAAGGCAGGACTCGAAAAAAGTACCAAAACTGAAAAAAATACTAACACCCCGTCACATGGGGTGCGACTTGGCATGCCATGCGACTTGCAAATCATATTCCAAGTCGCACCCTATTGTCCGCTATTACAGCGGTCATATCGGTGCGGTTCTGACTGGGTCGGAGCCACACCAATTTCTAAAGTAGTACATGCAGGGGCGGACTGACCATTTGGAAACTACGGCACTGCCCGAGGGCCCGGGGTCAGTAGGGGGCCCTGTGAGATGCCCCTGGTACCTTTTTCATAGGCTTTTTTGAGTTTGGGCAAGGACACAGGGGCCCCATGATCCCCTATTGCCCGAGGGCCCCATGAGTTGTCAGTCCGCCCCTGAGTACATGCACTACTTTTGGTGCGATTTGTATAGACATCTGTGTCAGATGTCTTGCAAATCGCACCTCAAATTGGCAAGTCACCCGACTTTGAAATCGTGCGACTTCACTTTAAGTGAATGATTTCAAAATCGGGCTTGATGTGACCGGGGGGGTAATACAGCTTTAATGGCATTGGGACCTGTTCAAAAAGCATTTAGCATTTGAGCCACAGTTTTACCCCCCCGACTAAACATCTAATCACAGAAATGCAGCTTCTCGGGGGCTGTAAACTGACACAGAATATATTAAACAGCATGTCACACTTGGTGGTCGGTACCGCCGCTGGAACTGCCCTGCAACTGTCTGCAGTGCAGCAGGTTGACATTTGGAGAGTTAAAACAACAACATATCACCTCCTAACCGCCTCTCAATAAAGCGATCCACCGCAGATCACTCTTCAGAGGGGCATTAATAGCCGCGTGTGTGAATGAGCCCTAACTCTTGCTGTAGCTGATCAAGTTCTAACGCTCCATAAGTACAGCATTCCTTTAGCCCGGGTTCACACTGAATACGGCTTTGAAATCATATTTCACTTGAATTAGCGTGATTTCAAAGCCGCTGGTCAGTGCGATTTTATGTGCGGCTTGCCTGACATCAGTGCGACTTCAGATTTCTAAGTACATGAAATTGGCAAAAATAGCGCAGGAACCTTTTTTTTCAAAATTGGTGGTGCACTGCAAAGTCGGAGTCGCACCGGTATGAACAGCTCCATAGACATGAATAGGTTGTGACTTGTCATGTGACTTGGAACTGACAAATCGCATGGCAATTCGCACCAGTGTGAACCAGGGCTAAAAGTGGTTGTAAGCCTCCGACATGAAATGTGAACAAAGCACTTGCCTCTATAGTGTGTACTTGTCTTAATCCAGAGCACTTAGGGGTTGATTTACTAAAGGCAGACGGACTGTGCACTCTGCAAAGTGCAGTTGCTCCAGAGCTTTGTAAATGAGCAAACGCTCTGCTGACTTCCATCATCCAATCAAGTGCAAGCAAAAATGCAGTTTCCTTGCACCTGATTTGGTATTCTTTGCAAAGTGAAGCTTTACCTCATTTACTAGTCTCTGGAACATCTGCACTGGCAGAGTGCAACTGTATTTTGCAAAGTGCACAGTCTATTTGTCTTAAATCAACTCCTAAGACTCCTAAGATTCATTTCTGTCTGCTGCCTTGTTCCTCTGTGATCTGAATGAGTCGCTTCTAACGCATTTTCCTGACACCAAGAGGTAAAAAGGTGACAGGTGAGGAAGCTCCAGCACACAGCCTGTGATTGACAGCCTCAGCTCTGTTCCTGTGTGCTATGTGAATGGGGTGTGTGCAGGGGTAGACTGACAACTCATGGGGCCCCCGGGCAATAGGAGATCATGGGGCCCCTGTGTCCTCGCCCACACCCGAAAAAGCCTATGAAAAGTACCAGGGGCATCTCATGGGGCCTCCTACTGAGCAGTGCCCGAATGCTCAGTCCGCCCCTTTCTTCCAATCAGCTCTCACTGAGCTCTACAGAATGTAACTTCAGTTCCCCTGATTTCTGAAATCTCAGACAAGCAATATAAATCCTGGATGTTGAACGGATGTAGAGGAGAGAAGGCTGCAGATAAAGAGGTTCAACCTATGTATTTATTTTATATTTCAGGTACTTATATAGCGCCGTCAATTTACGCAGCACTTTACATATATATTGTACATTCACATCAGTCCCTAACCCTCAAGGGGTGTACAATCTAAGGTCCCTAACTCACATTCATACATACACATATTAGGGACAATGTAGACAGGAGCCAATTCACCTACCAGCATGTCTTTGGAGTGTGGGAGGAAACTGGTGTACCCAGAGGAAACCCACGCAGGCACAGGGAGAACATGCAAACTCTAGGCAGGTGGTGCTGTGGTTGAGATTTAGAACCAACGACCCGAGTACTGCCAGGTGAAAGTGCTAACCTCTAAGCCACTGTGCTGCCCATGTAGGAGGATTTGTTTCATCTCTGTGTATCACCTGAGGCCAGTCACTCCACTGGGTATATGGAAGGGTTTACAGCCACCTGGACACAATGGTTCTTAACCAGCGGGCCGTATCTTTCTGCCGGGCCGTGGCCTGCAGATGTCCTGACCTCCCATAGTAAAAAATTGCACCATCAGTGAGAAGGAGGCTGTTGGTCAGTAGAAACCATTCTTCCAATCAGCTCTCACTGAGCTCTGCAAAATATAACTTGAGCTCCCCTGATTTCTGAAAGCTCAGACAAGCAATATAAATCCTGGACATTGAAGGGATGTAGAGGAGAGAAAGCTACAGATAAACAGGTACAACCTATGCAGGAGGATTTGTTACACCTCTGTGTATAACCCGAGACCACTCTCTGTATTGGGTATATGGAAGGGTTTACAGCCACTTGGAGACAATGGTTCTTAACCAGCGGGCCGTATCTTTCTGCCGGGCCCTGGCCTGCAGATGTCCTGACCTCCCATAAAAATTGCACCATCGGTGAGAAGAAGGCTGTTGGCCAATAGAAATCATCCACCCGTCACTAAGCCCCATTTCACATCTCTGCGGCCGCGCGGGCCGCGTTTTCCGCGGGCAGGAGAGACCATTGATTTGAATGGACTCCCGTGCCCGTGACACGCAGGGAAGAAGTCGCTGCACTTCTTCTGAAAACGCAGTACAGTTTCGTTTTCCAGTGCAGGCGGCGTGCCATTAGAACTAATGTCACCCGCCTGCGGGTCCACAGTCCTCTGTGCGGTGGTGCGGCTGCACGGATTTTGGTGCGGATCTGCAGCGGCACCCCCCGCACAGATGGGAACCTAGCCTGAGTACATGTTGGATGGAATGGGGTTGTCAAAGTTTTTTTTTTTCTAATGGGAAGTGTCAGCATGTTACTGGCGACCAGACAGCGACTGCAATGTCCGCACTACTAACACAAGCAGCCGATGGCGCCGTGCGCGCAGCAACAGTTCGGGAGGAATAGGAAAGATCCGCGGCGGTATTTGGGACCTGCTGGAAAGTGGGACAGAAGCTATTGAAAGATGGTTGTTACTATGGCGACAGTGGCTCGGGCCCTGCTGGGAAAAGGCCTATTAACCCCTTAATGCCGGAGGGATAGTGACTTGTAAAACGCACGTCTATTTATAAATACAAATCTTTCCTGCATCTGACCCCGGCTAGAGGAACAGACTTGAGCAACTATCACCATCCAGCCGCTCACTGTAACTGCTTATGCAACTGCCCTTTTTTTTTTTCCTGAGAGGTTGGTCAACCACAAATATGGATTTTCAAGTGTAACTAAACTTTAATTGGAAAGCTATTTTAGAAACTTTTGGATAGAATAGAGAAAGATCAGAACCAGTTTTATTACTGCCGGTGACCCCAGCTGGGGAGATTTTCCCTCACTTCCTGTCTAAGGAGAGGTTCGCGCCTATGCAGTTTGCGCTTGATCCGTTTCTGTTGTGCTTTTTGCGCATTTTTGAACATGCATTTTGCATTTTTTCTCCAACTTGTTGCAGATTAAAATGCAGCAAAAACACATCACATGCATTTCTTCAGCACTCCATTGAAGTCTATTGAACTAAAACGCAATGTTTTGCGTTTAAAAAAGGCCCTGAGGCGAGGTTCACACCTATGCAGTTTGCGTTTGATCCGTCTCTGAGGTGCTTTTTGTGCTTTTGAACATGCATTTTGCGTTTTTTTTTCTCCCAACGTGTTGCTGGGCGGATTAAAATGCATCACATCCATTTCTTCAGCGTCTCCATTGAAGTCTATTGAACTAAAATGCAACGTTTTGCGTTTAAAAAAGGCCCTGAGGCGAGGTTCGCACCTATGCATTTTGCGTTTGATCCGTTTCTGTTGTGCTTTTTGCGCGTTTTTGAACATGCATTTTGCGCTTTTTCTCCAACTTGTTGCTGGGGAGATTAAAATGCAGCAAAAACGCATCACATGCATTTCTTCAGCGTCTGCATTGAAGTCTATTGAACTAAAACGCAACGTTTTGCATTTAAAAAAGGCCCTGAGGCTAGGTTCACACCTGTGCAGTTTGCGTTTGATCCATTTCTGCGGTGCTTTTTGTGCTTTTGAACATGCATTTTGCAATTTTTTCTCTCAATTTGTTGCCGTGCAGATTAAAATGCAGCAAAAATGCATCACATGCATTTCTTCAGCGTCTCCATTGAAGTCTATTGAACTAAAATGCAATGTTTTGCGTTTTAAAAAAGGCCCTATGCAGTTTGCGTTTGATCCATTTCTGCAGTGCTTTTTGCGGTGCATTTTGCGTTTTTGCACATGCAGTTTGGACGTGCTTTTGAGGCTTTTTTTCCGACTTGTTGCTTGGGAAATCGTGTTAAATGGACTGCTGTGCGTTTCTGCAACGCAACGGAAAACGCAGAGGTGTGAACCTAGACTTAGCCCTGGTTCACATATATTTATTTATTTAATTTATTTATTTCAGGTACTTAAATAGCGCCGTCAGTTTACGCAGTGCTTTACATCAGGGGCGGACTGACAACTCATGGGCCCCCGGGCAATAGGGGATCATGGGGCCCCTGTGTCCTTGCCCAAACTCAAAAAAGCCTATGACAAAGGTACCAGGGGCATCTCATGGGGCCCCCTACTGACCCCGGGCCCTCGGGCAGTGTCCGAGTTTCCAAATGGTCAGTCCGCCTCTGCTTTACATATATATTGTACATTCACATCAGTCCCTAACCCTCAAGGGGTGTACAATCTAAGGTCCCTAACTCACATTCATACATACACATACTAGGGACAATTTAGACAGGATCCAATTCACCTACCAGCATGTCTTTGGACACATATGCGGCCGCGCGGGCCGTGTTATGCGCGTGCACGAGAGCCCATTCATTTGAATGGACTTCCATGTCCCGGGACACACAGGGAAGAAGTCCCTGCACTTCTTTGGAAAATGCAGCCCGCATGGGAACCTCGCTTCTCAGTATGGTTACGTTTTCTAAAACTAATGGTACCCACCCGCGAGTCCGCAATTCTCTGTGCGGGTGGTGCGGCTGCACGGATTTTCGTGCGGATTCGCAGTGGCACCACCCGCACAGATGTGAACCAAGCCTTTGTGTTTTATATCTGTATAGGGACGGATGCATGGTCCTGGCTGCAAACACGGCATCCAGAGCCAAGCATGCGTACCCGTATGCATGTAAAGTTTTGGATGTGCAGGGAGATCTGTACAGCCGCTCATTGATTTTTAGTCCTCATCAGGGGCGGACTGACCATTTGGAAACTCGGGCACTGCTTGAGGGCCCGGGGTCAGTAGGGGGCCCCATGAGATGCCCCTGGTACCTTTTTCATAGGCTTTTTTGAGTTTGGGCAAGGACACAGGGGCCCCATGATCCCCTATTGCCCGGGGGCACTATAAGTTGTCAGTCCGCCCCTGGTCCTCATGTACACGGGGCAATTTGATAACATTAGTAACATTAGCCGTGTAAAGTCATGTTAAAAACGTGAGGTTTTCAGCTTTTTTAACCATTTTTGCATTAGCGTTCAGAGGAATTTTACCGCGTTTTCCTGCGTTTTTCCACGTTTGCATTTTTTTAGCATTTCTTTAGCATTTAGTTTTTAGCTTTTTTAAGTGTTTGCATTAGTGTTTAGTGTAGTTTTTCCACGTTTTTCAGCATTTGCGTATTTTTTTTCACCAAAAATAACGGTTTTTGGTTAAAAAAACCTCCAAAAATGCAGGTTTGCGGCGGTTTACCGTGTTTTTCAGCATTAGAGTGTTTTTACAGCCAAAAAACTCCTCTAGAAACCCACTAGTTTGGGGTTTTTTTCCAGCCAAAAAATGTTGATTCCAGTCTGTGTGTGTATGGACACATAGGAGAACATGCTGGGGGGTTTGCTGGCTGTAGAAAAAAAAAAAATCGCCAAAAGCCAAAAACAGCCGCTGGAAAAACGTCCCGTGTGCATGAGGACTAAACAGCTTAATGGCGATGACTGCATGGATCATCTGTCACTCCCGGGCACATAAAAACACGCTGTATGGTACGGGTCTCTTCATCCGTATGAATGAGCCCTACAAAATGGGACTTCATCTCACTTTCGGGAGATTTCCTCCTACTTCCTGCAGTGTCTCTCTTCATCCGTATGAATGAGCCCTACAAAATGGGACTTCATCTCACTTTCGGGAGATTTCCTCCTACTTCCTGCAGTGTCTCTCTTCATCCGTATGAATGAGCCCTACAAAATGGGACTTCATCTCACTTTCGGGAGATTTCCTCCTACTTCCTGTAGTGTCTCTCTTCATTCGTATGAATGAGCCCAACAAAATAGGGCTTCATCTCACTTTGGGGAGATTTCCTCCTACTTCCTGCAGTGTCTCTCTTCATCCGTATGAATGAGCCCTACAAAATGGGACTTCATCTCACTTTCGGGAGATTTCCTCCTACTTCCTGTAGTGTCTCTCTTCATTCGTATGAATGAGCCCTACAAAATAGGGCTTCATCTCTCTTTGGGAAGATTTCCTCCTACTTCCTGTAGTGTCTCCCTTCATCCGTATGAATGAGCCCTACAAAATGGGACTTCATCTCACTTTGGGAAGATTTCCTCCTACTTCCTGTAGTGTCTCTCTTCATCCGTATGAATGAGCCCTACAAAATGGGACTTCATCTCACTTTGGGAAGATTTCCTCCTACTTCCTGTAGTCTCTCTTCATCCGTATGAATGAGCCCTACAAAATGGAACTTCATCTCACTTTGGGGAGGTTTCCTCCTACTTCCTGCAGTGTCTCTCTTCATTCGTATGAATGAGCCCTACAAAATGGGACTTCATCTCACTTTCAGGAGATTTCCTCCTACTTCCTGTAGCATCTCGGGGACAGAAAGTAGGAGAAACATCCTCAGCAGGGACACCAAAGTAAAAACCTGACAGAGCTTCTCCTCCTTCCTTTATCTCTGTGAAATCCTCAGTTATGAAAAACAAACTCACTGCTGATAAGTCCCCATGTCTCTAATGGCCTCTGCTGAGAGGGATTTGTACACCTCAAGTGGGTTTGTATTCTCATACAAGTGAATGGGAATGTAAAACCCACTTGAAGCAGGTCGGTGAAAGTGGTTGGAAAGTGGTTAGCTGCAGGGTGAATGCACCTGTCAATGAATTCTTAGCATGGCCGGATCTAGGGGGGTGCTGAGGTGGGCTGTGCCCTCCCCCCCAGATTTTAGTTGTGCATTTATTGATCCATTGGGCATTCTAATGGGGACAATTGATGTAAGGGGGCACTCTGATGGGGGCAATTAATGAACAGTTGATGTAAGAAATCTAATGGGGACACTTGATGTAAGGGGGCACTCTAATGGGGACAATTGATGTAAGGGGGCACTCTAATGGGGACAATTGATGTAAGGAGGCACTCTGATGGGGACAATTGATGGAGAGTTAATGTAAGAAATCTGATGGGGACAATGGATATAAGGGGGCACTCTGATGGAAACAATTGATGTAAGGGGGCACTCTGATGGGAACAATTGATGTAAGGGGGCACTCTGATGGGAGCAATTAATGGGGACAGTTGATGTAAGAATTCTGATGGGGATAATTGATATAAGGGGGCACTTTGATGGGGGCAATTAATGGGGACAGTTAATGTAAGAAATCTGATGGGGACAATTGATGTAAGGCAGCACTCTGATGGGGGGCAATTAATGGAGAGTTGATGTAAGAAATCTGATGGGGACAATTGATATAAGGGGGCACTCTGATGGGGGCAATTAATGGAGACAGTTGATGTAAGAAATCTGATGGGGATAATTGATGTAAGGGGGCACTCTGATGGGAACAATTGATGTAAGGGGGCACTCTGATGGGGGGGAATTAATGGGGACAGTTTGTGTATGAAACCTGATGGGGACAATTTATGTAAGGGGGCACTCTGATGGGGACAATTGATGTAAGGGGACACTCTGATGGGGGCAACTGATGTAAGGGGGCACTCTGATGGGAGCAATTAATGGGGACAGTTGATGTAAGAATTCTGATGGGGATAATTGATGTAAGGGGGCACTCTGATGGGAGCAATTGATGTAAGGGGGCACTCTGATGGGGGCAATTAATGGGGACAGTTGATGTAAGAAATCTGATGGGGACATATGATATAAGGGGGCACTCTGATGGGGGGAATTAATGGGGACAGTTTGTGTAAGAAACCTGATGGGGACAATTTATGTAAGGGGGCACTCTGATAGGGACAATTGATGGGGACAGCTGATATAAGGAGCACTCTGATGGGGACAGTTGATGTAAGGGACACTATGGTGGGAACAGTTAATGTAAAGGGACACTCTGATGGGGAAACTTGATGTAAGGGGGCACTCTCATGAGGACAGCTGATGTAAGGGCCACTCTGATGGGGAACAGTTGATGTAAGGGGCACTCTGAAGGGGGCAATTGATGTAATGGAACTATGATGGGGACAGCTGATGTAAAGGGGACCCTAAAAGGGAAACCTGATATAAATAAGCACAGGTTCCATTTAATCAGTCAGATCTAATGACTAATACATGATAGTGTTCTCTGTCCACTCCTGCACCGCCTCTGCACTACCTGTCAGACATTATTTCCACATGGTGATTCATGGCACAGAAGCACGCTGAGTGAACAGGGAATACTGGTCCATGCATCTCTGTCACACTATTCACATGATGTACCTGACCTTTTATAATGCACCCCCAGATCAGATAGGCTAGATCCAGGCCTGATTCTGAGTGGCCTCAGAAGTGTTTCATCAACACAGACCCCTTAAAAGTCATAGATATGCTGGAAAATGTAACTAAAAAAAATGGGGCTTTCGCATGGCTACTCTTCTTCCTCAGCTCTTCATGGCTGAGTAGATATGAACCAAAAATGTATCATGCGATAGGAGTTTCTCCAGTTCCACCATATGTATGCTGTGCTGGGAATCAGCATTACGCACAGCAGGGGGTGGGCATGGATTCAAAATGTCCCAGTGTGTCACGTCCAGGACTGGATATTGCAAGGAACGTAGGTGTTAATTGGTTATAGTTAGTGATTTCAACAATCATTATAAAACAATATCCTGCTTTCCCATCAAACCAGATTCCCCCTTTTTTTTATTTTCTGAGCAGCGAGCAAAAAAAAAAAAAACTGTGTCATGATTGTGACAGATTTTGTATAATAAAACAGAACTGCTCAAGTCTAAAAATAAAATCAATTCTGATTTTTTTTTTTTTTTATCATCTGGCTCGCCACATAAAGTGAAATTACAAGGCTTTGCCATTTCATTGAAGAGAAAAAGGTTCTGAGATGACTCACTCTTCAGATGGAGCAGGAAGCATTCAAAGAAAGAACACATTCTCTGACTATACTACTGTAATGTCCCCGAACATGCTGTCTCTTCTGTTTTCATTATTTTCTATTGCACAAAATTAAGGAATAATACAAATGTAAAAAAAAAAAATCAATTTACAAGCTGAAGTGATGGTAGTAGTAGTTGTTTTTTTTTTATCATTTGTTTAAAACGAATGTACCTGACTAGTGATGAGCAGGGGAATAAATAACTGAGAAAAACTGTTGGCCTGATCTACTCAATCTACCACAATTCTGGTGTACAGGTTGGCTCTTTGGAGTTATTGGATTCTAACTTGTGTTTTTAAACATTTAATCAAATAATACAAGTTGTGACCCATATGCAAGGGCAGATACTCAATATGTGTGGACTCTGTGACTGCACAATGGCCTTCTGGGATTTAGGGACCTATTTGGTGTTGATTTGGCATTTCTAACAGTATCTGCTTGCAATGTTTTTGGCTCATCTTCCCCCCCTCTTATTTCCTGTGAGTATTATGTTGTACCAGCTCGTAGCTGGGATTCTTATCTGCAGCTGCTGTCCAAGGTTATTCTGCAGAGTTTAGAAAGCCTGTTGAAAGTAATAGAAAATGAAAGAAGAAATGTATGCCTTGTGACGTAATCATTGGTATATACGCTTGTAAGACGTTTTCTATGACTCACTTAGCAGATGAGAGCACAAGCCAACTGTTGAGTCAAAACAGCGCTGTTTTTAATAAATCATTTGTATTCCTCAAGTCCGTGTCCGGAGTTCTCTGGTTTGCCAAAATTGCTACTACACTAATACCCTCTTTTGCTGCCATGCAGGTAAAATGGAAGGGATATCATTCATAATGTCTCAACTATTCCCCCTAAAATGGGGGGCATAAAAATGTTCTCCCACTAGGGCCCTTTTGCTGATTATAGAAAGTATGCCACTGTGCCTTTCCCACTACTGTAGACAAGTTTTTTTTTATATCCTAAACATGCAGTAAATGAGTTTTAGGCTGCATTCACACCTAGCATTTTTGAAACGCACTTTTTTTGTTTTTTGTGTTTCATGGGGCACACACAGGGCCGTGGATAAGGGGGTACCACCAGTTCACCTGTACGGGGCCCAGGTCAGCAGACAGGCCCAGGCAGCTGGGTGAATTGGATGTGGGCGAGGGGGGGGGGTGATCGGCGTGGTGAGGGAACAGTTACTGGAACCGGTCCCCTCTCCCGGTCCCTCCTGGTTTTCAGCAGCAGTAGAGAGAGCCATACAGGGGATCAGTTCCAGGAATTGCCCCTCTCACCCTACCTGTGCACATCTGATTCACCCAGCTGCCTGGGCCCCCACTGTGCCGGCTTCCCTCCACTTTTTCCTACCGGGAGCAGCTGCAAGCACACAATAGGAGCCTTCACAATGGAGAGTGGTGGAAGGGTCTGGTAAATATATTACATTAACCAGCCCCTTCCTTTCCTGAATGAACACAAGTGATTGGTACTGATCACTCACTGTGTTCATTCATAACAGAAGCATAGCAAACTGTTTTTTTTGGCTGTATGGGGCCCCATGGTTTCTAACAGCAGCTCTGTGCATGCATGAAACCATGGGGCCCTGCACAGCCATCCAAAGCAGTGTGCACGAACTGACAGGGAGGAGAATTGTATTGTTTTCATACAGTTCTCATCCCCGTCAGAGATCCTCGGCAATCACCACGCTGGCAAGTAATCACCGACTGGGACCCGGTGATTAACAGCCGTGGCCACTAGTGGCGGCGCGGGTAGGGCGCGCGCACCACCTACCCGGAGGTGCAAAATCACGTGTATGTATACGTGATTTTGCGCACCCATGCTGCCCTGTAGCAGTATATCTGCTATAGGGCGGTCAGGAAGCGATTAAAACTGTACAAAGAGCACCATCAGTAATCTTTTTTTTTCCATATATTTATACTTACCTGAGTTGGTCTGGAGGTCTATGAGGATCAGAGGGATGGAACCATGTTCCCTGTAATAGTCCAGGGAAAGTAGCGAAATAAAGCTCTATTTGACTGCATAACATTCTCACTGTGGACTTTTTGTATTGAGTTTCTGCATTCACTATACCTGGTCTCCCACAATACACAGAACACGGGCATGCAATTATTTTAGTGGTGTGGACAGGGGCGGACTGACGACTCATGGGGCCCCCGGGCAATAGGGGATCATGGGGCCCCTGTGTCCTTGCCCAAACTCAAAAAAACCTATGAAAGAGGTACCAGGGGCATCTCATGGGGCCCCCTACTGACCCCGGGCCCTCGGGCAGTGCTCGAGTTTCCAAATGGTCAGTGTGCCCCTGGGTGTGGAGGTCTTCCACTGAAAGCAAAATTCCAGTAGAAGTAGAGACCCCTTTTTATTATGGAATTCCATCTACCAACAATCAATAATGACATGAAATATGACAGTTGATGCATCTGGTTGGACGGAAGTGTACCATGTAGCGAATCTAGTTCTTTTTTTGGATTCAGGATGAGTAGCTTGTGTCGATCGATGAGTATACTGTTGGGATCTTCACTGTATACCTGCTGTTAGATGGTGAGCCGGCATGGATAAAGTGATCTGTATGGTAAGGGATTTTCACCTGAGACGTGGAAACATGTGGCCTATCAAGCTGTTGATGTTTGGAGGCCACTCAGGAGCAATTCCACAGAGGCGGCTCGGTAGGAATCATCTTGTTCAGAACACAAGCCTGCTGGTTTACTGTCAATCATTACTCGGCTAGTGCCAACATCCGAAAACACTGAAGTTGAGCTGCACATGCTATCTCATTGAAGGACCAGACTGGGCCTCGCCGAGACAGGCTGATGGGTCAAAGGAATCAGGGACGTCCCAAATCTCTTGGCAGACATAGCTCTGCATCTACTTACTTGCTTCTGCTGCCTGGAGGGAGTTACTGTTGGATTTTTAATTTATCTTACAACATCTGCAGGAGCAGAAAGGAAAATCCCATGGTATGGGGAAAGCAAAGGTAGGAACACCCACAGAGAATTCTCTCTTTTTCCATGCCTTTATAGAAAACAACAAAAAAAAGTCCAACTTCTTTGATTGCTTTTTCTTTGATTCTTACTAAAAAATTTAATCAATAAATAAAATAAATAAATAAAAACATCATATAGAATGGTCATGCATGCTTTAAAGCGGAACTAACCTGTATCTGAGCACAGCAAGGTGAAAACGCTATTTTTTATCTTTTATTAAAAAAATTTTTTCCATTACAAAAAAAACACATTATGTCCAACAATTCTTAAATGCATAAATACTATGTACCTATTCCCTACACCACCCACCCTTAATATCAACCCACCCATATCCCCAGTCCACATTCCAAATTCTTTCAATATCTTCCTATATTTTTCTTCACAAGGGTAGAATATATGTCTTCCAACCTAACCAAGCTTGCTAGGCCATACCCTCCACCATCCCAACTATACAAAATACACAAACCAAGTTTTTGGAGTCAAAATGGCCATATCAGCCTTTTTTTAACCAATAAATTATTTCAACATAAATAACATAACATTCCAAATTAAAAACAGAGGAATAATGTGGTGGTCATTTGAAGGCCATAAAACCCAACTTAACTTTTGCGGAAAACATTCCTTCAACTTTGGCCCCCAGCCGCAACCCATCGGCTCGGGGACAATCCTATTTATGCCCAGCTGCAACACATCGCCTCGGGGACAATCCTGTTTATGCCCAGCTGCAACCCACCGACTTGGGGACAATCCTATTTATGCCCAGCTGCAACCCACCGACTTGGGGACAATCCTATTTATGTCCAGCTGCAACCCACCGACTTGGGGACAATCCTATTTATGCCCAGCTGCAACACATCGGCTCGGGGACAATCCTACTTATGCCCAGCCGCAACACACGGGCTCTGGGATAACTCTACTTATCCGCAGTGACCACCAATTTACCTATTCCGAGTTAACCCCTTGTTAACCGGAATGTACCGAGTTCCCCATACCATTGATGGGTCCCGAATCTTTCTCCATCCAGAATTCTTTCCTCCTCCAAAGACCAACCACCACCATGGCTGCCGTGACAATCCAAACCAAAGCACGAAGGGGAGGGAAGGAAACTTCTTCTTCTTCCAACTTCCCCACTGGACTTCCTGAAGTTGGACCCTCCTTTTCCTCCCTGTGAACCCTCCCCAACATCCCTATCCAATCAGGTAAACCATAATCCCAAAAATTCCTAACCTTCTTTTAACCCTATATGTTGTCCCTCTATTCCCCCCAGTCATGTCGTCCCTGAACTTAATTTTTTTTTTTTTTTGCTCTGGGCCTACCTGCCTATGTCTATATCCCTTTCCTTCATCTACAGCTCCCTAGCTGCTCAGTTGCCCTTACAAACTCTCCCCACTCTTCCTACCCTAAGCTCCTATCACTTCCCAATATCTTTTTAGATGATTTAAAAACATACCATCTACTCCACACTTCTCTCAATTTTTCCATTTTGTCCTCATCCATATGATATAACTCCTCCATCTTATATATGTATTCAACTCCTTATCCACTCCTTTAGTTTTGGGGGCTCTTGGGCTAACCAATATTTGGGGATAAGACTTTTGGCCTCACTTATTAGGTGTGAAAACGCTATTTGATTCATTATTAATATTCAAGGCAAACTCCCCTATCCATCCGTCTCCATGCTTTAATTTGTTGAGAAATCCCTTTGAAAAACACCTCCTTGCATTGCTAGCTTTGACCATCTTGAGTAAGAGCAGATGATTCATGTAGAACAGTGGTCTACATACTGCGGCCTCTCTTTTTCTTCAATTGATATAGGGACATGTGCGTTTCAGTGCTTTTTTCGGTGCATTCCAGTGCGTTTTTCGGTGCATTCCAGTGCGTTTTTCGGTACATTCCAGTGCGTTTTTGATGTGTTTTACCGCGTTCCAGTACAGTTATGTGCAGGAAAAATGCAGCCAGGACCCGGCGATCGACAGCTGAAGCCACCAATGGCAGCTCGGGTAAGGCGTGCACCCGCCCCTTAACCGGAAATGCAAAATCACATAGCTATACGTGATTTTGCGCAGCTGTGCCACCCTGTAGCAGAATTTCTGCCATAGGGTGGTGGGCAAGCAAGCCCCAGGCATTCCCAAAATCACTGCAGATTTAAATTGCGTTTTGGTTAAAATTGTCAGGACAAGTAGATTGGCATCCCAATTTAGTCCCTTGGACAAGTAGTGTTTAAATGAATTTCCACACCCCTGATTAGTATGAACTTTTTATAGCCAGCGAAGGTTAACGTATTGCGCTTGCACCATTAAAAACCTTTGGCCGCTCTCAGATTCACCCCAGCTACTTCTGGGTGCCGGGTTTTCGGCCTCTTGATTGGCCAGTCTAGGTATGATGTAATCTGGCGCATGGCCATGGGAGTCCGCCATTCCAACATGCTGGGTATGCATGCTGAGCTGCACAAGCAGCGCAATGGTGCTCATGGGCACTTGCTGCGCTGAAAAACGTACCATGCAGTGTGAATGAGCCATGAGTGGTGACGAAATCGGTAATGAAAACTGCGCAAAGCCGGCCTTGGGCAAACACCTCAACATGTATAAATACATCAGTGGTTCATATTGTGAACTCAATGTAGAGTTATCCACCCTGAGGTCATCACAGAGGAGAAGGAGGCACTCTTTACCTCTGGAGGAAAAGAGATTTAATCTCCAAACATGGAAAGGTTTCTTCACAGTAAGAGCTGTGAAAAGAGTTGGTTCTGGCCAGCTCAGTGGATTGTTTTAAAAAAGTCCTGGATTCTTTCCTAGATACACAGAATATAACTGGATACTAACATTTATAGGTAAAGTTGATCCAAGGAATATCTGATTGCCTCTCGGAGGATCAGGAAGGAATCTTTTTCCCCTGCAGCAGCAATTTGGATCTTGCTTTGCTGGTTTTTTTTTCCTTCCTCTGGATCAACTGTGGGTGTAGGATTATAACTTTTTTTTTTTTTTAATGGTTGAACTGGATGGACTTTTGTCTTTTTTCAACCAGACTTATGCCCCATACAAACGAAAGAAAATTGTACAAAAAATTTTGCGGCACCACTGATCGAACGATTTTCTCTTCGATGATGAGGATGTTTTAACTGATAACGATATTGTAAATGAAAAAATCCAGTTGGAACAACAGTGAAAAATGTTGTCGTTTCGCATACCAATGACCGATTTTCTATGCGGTGGTATGATGGTCGTACAAAAAAAATCTATCAAGCGCTATCACGCATTAGCGGAAACAGAAGATGACCCGGATGTTTATGTCCAAGGAATCTTCGTTAAAAGTAGATTGGCCTAATGAGATAATGAAACCAGAATTCTGCAGATTATATTTTATGTATCGCTATTTATGTATATAGGTCATGTAATAAACGATATTATACTCATTGCTGGTAATCGTTGTGTATATCGCTCGTTCTGGCTGGAAGGGCGTGGCTACAAGGTCACACGCACTCCGCATCACTTCCACGTGTACGGAAGACGTCAACACTACGTATTGCCCGAACGATTTTTTGTAGATTGGTTAATGTGGGCCACGATTTTGACCAAAGAACGAACGCCTCTCGGTCATCGGATGACCGATCAGTCGATTTTCTAATCGACTGATTAGAAGGGGCTTCCCTAGGGTTGGTGTCACCCGGTGCAGTAACACTTGGTGATACCCCCTCCAACGATCCCCGCAGAACGGATCGGATCTGCGGATTGAGCATAATGGATCTGACTCCGGTCCATTATGCTCAATCCGCAGATCCGATCCATCCTGCGGGGATCGTCGGCTTTCTTTACAACTTACCTTTTCGTGGAGTGGGTCTGGTGTCACCCCGTATAGGTTGCATGCCGATGAACCCCGCAGGATGGTTCGGATCTGCGGATTGAGCATAATGGATCGCACTCCGATCCATTATGCTCCCCAGTCTGCAGATCCCATCCATCGCGCGTGGATTTTCGGCTTTCTTTACAACTTACCTTTTTGTGGAGCGGGTCCGGTGTCACCCCGTATAGGTTGCATGCTGATTATCCCCGCAGGATGGTTCGGATCTGCGGATTGAGCATTATTGATTCGCACTCCGATCCATTATGCTCCCCAATCTGCAGATCCGATCCATCCTGCGGGGATTTTCGGCTCTCTTTACAACTTACCTTTTCGTGGAGCGGGTCCAGTGTCACCCCGTATAGGTTGCATGCCGACGATCCCCGCAGGATAGTCCGGATCTGCGGATTGAGCATAATGAATCGGAGTCCGATCCATTATACTCCCCAATCCGCAGATCCCATCTATCCTGCGGGGATCGTCAGCATGCAACCTATACGGGGTGACACTGGACCCGCTCCACAAAAAGGTAAGTTGTAAAGAAAGCCGACGATTCCCGCAGAATGGATCGGATCTGCGGATTGAGCATAATGGATCGGACTCCGATCCATTATGCTCCCCAGTCCACAGATCCCATCCACCCTGCGGGGATCGTCGGCATGCAACCTATACGGGGTGACACCGGACCCGCTCCACAAAAAGGTAAGTTGTAAAGAAAGCCGACAATCCCCACAGGATGGATTGGATCCATCCTGCGTGGTTCGTCGGCTTGCTTTACAACTTATCTTTTCGTGGAGTGGGTCCGGTGTCACCCCGTGCGGTCGGTGTCACCCGGTGCGGGCCGCACCCCCTGCATCTGCCTCGAGACGCCACTGTTCCCACCTTAACTATGTAACTATGTAACTTCCAAGCTATCACTTCCCTTCTATTGTCCAGCACAGCCTCCCCTCCACCGGCTCTGGCGTCTGCACACGGAGAATTTTCCTGCCGCTAATTCTGTTTGCAGCGGAAGGGTGAGAACTGCTGGTGCTCTGCTTTCTGGAGCAATAAGATTCATTTTCCCCAAAGACAATAAGATGCCCCATCGCTCCAGCAAACAAATCACTGGATTGTATTTGATGTAATTATCGTCAGCGGCTGGGGGATTTGTAATGCGTCTAACCCAGATGTTTTCACTCTAATTATTAGTATGCTCGTATGAAAAGCTCCAGCATGGCAAATCAATGTACAATCCCAGACAATGATGGGCAGATCCAGAGGAGTACAGACAGTCCTGCAGGGCTCCGAGTGTCAGTCCTGCAGGGCTCCGAGTATCTCTACTACTGTCGGAAGAGAACTTCTGACTTGTGAGAGAGTAGAAAAATGTTACATTTCTGTCACTAACTGCAAAAAGCCTCGTATATCAAAATGATCTCAGTATGTAGCAGAGATTTTTTTTTCCTGGGTTGACTTATAGTACATCTGTTCTGAAAGTGTATCTAAAGCCAAACTTTTTTAAAGTTGGACTGTAAGCCTTTCCTTCAGTCTTGCAGAGTGGTACAGACTCCTCTCCTGGACTGAACTGACTTAGTCTGATTTCGCTGCACATTGTGAGCTTCTCACAGTGTTCATAAGAAGCCTCCTTTACTGACTGTAGGACATCCAGCATCAGCCCAGGGGTCTCTAGACTAAGGCTCGGATGCCACATCCAGCTCGCTAAGAGATTTTATCTGGCTCACAGGAGCATAGCCTCAGACCCAAGGCACAGAGTGGGGTTTCAGAATCAGTCTTCCCTTCCAGTGCAGGTCTGATACAGGTGCGGACTGACCATTTGGAAACTCGGGCACTGCCCGAGGGCCCAGGGTCAGTAAGGGGCCCCATGAGATGCCCCTGGTACCTTTTTCATAGACTTTTTGAGTTTGGGCAAGGACACAGGGGCCCCATGATCCCCTATTGCCCGGGGGCCCCATGAGTTGTCAGTTCGCCCCTGGTCTGATAGTACCATAATGTAAGGGCGACTCTGATGGGAACCCTGATGTTAGACAGGACTGTGACAGGGACATTATTGTAAGGAGGGAAGTCTAATGGGGTCCGTGATGTAAGGGGGGACTGATGGGGAACCCTGATGTTAGACGGGACTGTGACAGGGACAATATTGTAAGGAGGGAAGTCTAATGGGGTCCATGATGTAAGGGGGGACTGATGGGGAACCCTGATGTTAGACGGGACTGTGACAGGGAGATTATTGTAAGGAGGGAAGTCTAATGGGGTCCGTGATGTAAGGGGGGACTGATGGGGAACCCTGATGTTAGACGGGACTGTGAAAGGGACAATATTGTAAGGAGGGAAGTCTAATGGGGTCCATGATGTAAGGGGGACTGATGGGGAACCCTGATGTTAGACGGGACAAGGACAGGGACAATATTGTAAGGAGGGAAGTCTAATGGGGTCCATGATGTAAGGGGGGACCAGGGGCGGACTGATCATTTGGAAACTCGGGCACTGCCCGAGGGCCCGGGGTCAGTAGGGGGCCCCATGAGGTGCCCCTGGTACCTTTTTCATAGACTTTTTTGAGTCTGGGCAAGGACACAGGGGCCCCATGATCCCCTATTGCCCGGGGGGCCCCATGAGTTGTCAGTCCGCCCCTGCTTAGGTGTGAACGTCTACTAGCAATATATCTCGTTTTGGAGTATCCTACACCTCAAATTGCCCTCCCCAGTTCTACTAGCAAATAAAAAGACACCCCTAGACTGTTTATTGAGCCGGAGTGAATGGACTGGTGCTGTGAGTTTTCTTTTGTTTTGAGGTATACGGCACATACTGGATTTACATGGCAAGTTTTTGGAAGAAACTACTATTATTATTTTTGGATTTTATTTTGTTCTTTTGGATTATATTTTGATTTTCTATATTGACTATATGGACACTAAGAAGGGTATTTGATTAATTAATTATATGAACACCAAGAAGGGTATTTAATTGATTTATACTTTCAAGGGTGAAAGTGAGACTTTTTTAGAGTGTTTTTCACAGTTTTTTTTGTATTGTTAGGATACTGATTTATGTATATTAACCATTAGCCGCCCGGCCTATAGCCGTTTGGCGGCCGCAAAAATGCTTTAGCTTTCTGGGGTGTACGCCATTTAGCGTCCTCCCGCACATGCGCATTTCGCGCGGTTGCAGAGCCACGCAGCGGCGCGATCTGTCACCGGCCGTGTACCTCGGACACGGCCGATGACAGATCTGAGTACCAGCCCCTGTTGCCGGTACCATGTGACCTGCTGTAACCAATCACAGCAGGTCACATGACAGTTGTATACAATGGATGGCTTAATTCATGCCATCCTTTGTATACTAGTGTCTAGCTGTGAATGGTCATAGCAGGTCACATGCACACATCATGTGATTAGCTGTGGCCAAATCACAGCTAAGCACAAAAAAAAAAAAAAAAAAAAACCTGAATGAATCGATGTCATTCAGGTAAATGCTTGCTTATAGCAAAGTGATTCTTTGCTATAAGCAAATTGTGTTAAAAAAAAGAGCACTTCCCTAAAGTAGTACAATGTTACTATGGGAACATTGTACTACTTTGGTCATAGTAAAATATGAAAAAAAAAAAAATGTAATAAAAAATTAAAAATAATAATAAAAAAACTGTAACCAGTCAGTGTCCCTGTTCACCGCCATGCCAGTTATATGATGACGCTGTACTGCACTGGTGACAGTATGTAAAAAAAAAAATAGTGAAAATAATTTTTTTCATTTTTTCATTTTCCGAAAAATTATGACAAAAAAAATACAACTTCAAAAAAATCGCCATTCCTCTTATGAAATACGTCGGACTGTCTACTCTGCAAAAAGGGGTCATTTGGGGGATATCTGTACTATTCTGACATTCTTGGACCTCAAGAAATTAGATTGGCTGTCAGTACTTCAGGATCGATCAATATTCAGATCTATACCATAGTTTGTGAACTCTATAACTTTCCTACAAACTAAATAATACATCCTAATTTGGGTTATTTTCACCAAAGACATGTAGCAGAATACATCTCGGCCTAAATTTATGAAGAACAATTATTTATTTGCAAACTTTATAACAGAAACAAAGAAAAACGTGTTTTTTTTTCAAAATTTGTGGACTTTTTTTGTTAATTTAGCAAAAAATAAAAACCCCAGCGGTGATTAAATACCACCAAAAGAAAGCTCTAGTTGTGTGAAGAAAATGATAAAATTTTAGTTTGGGTACAATGTTGTATGACCGTGCAATTGTCATTCAAAGTGTGAGAGCGCTGAAACGTGAAAAATGGCCTGGGCAGGAAGGTGTAAAATTGCCCGATATTGAAATGGTTAATATAATAGAACGTATTCATTGTAAATCTCCCATCCAGTCTCTCCATCCTGGAAGTTGCATGGCTGATGCAGACATCCTAATTACAAACAGCCGATGGGTCACGGAACGACCCAGCTGACGACCATAGGATATCTTCATTATTATTAATGTAATTGCATAAATGGAATGGGGGGGAAGGGTACCTGGAAGGTTTTTCTATTCCTCTCAGCACGCCAGAAAATTTCCCGTTAGAAATAGCACATTAATATTTAGCAGCGTCTGGAATGCTGTTGACAAACCCGCAGAAAAAGATTCAGCCGCCCTTGAGTGACAGCACAAAACAGCGATCCGACCCTTTCTTCCCTGGCACCAGGCCAGCAAGGTCAAAATTCTCCGGCGTGCCACTGAAGACGCCGTACCCCTGAGATTTATAGAGCTGCCAAGTGTCAGTCATTCTGTCTGGTCCTCGCAAAGCCATTGGAATAATTTCACACTTTCCTCGTGTCGTTAGGCAGCGGCAGTGCCAGCGACATGGTCATTTATAATGTGACGGCTTCGCGGTGGTACAATTTTGTAGCCATGTGCCCGCGTCTTGTCTCCTGATAATTTATGCTAATGGCTGCTGGCCACTTCTAGCCCATGACAGATTTTCCTGTAAAAATACCGAGGCGATTCAGATGGGCGCTATAGGTAGCCCAAGGAATGTCGCTTCAGGCTAAGTCTTATTTAACCCCTTCACGCCTAAGGGTAAAACAAATGTAAATGCCTAAGCACAATTTTGCAACTTTGACCTGTATTAGTAAAACCGTACATATCATCACAACTACTTTGTACATCCAGGTGGATTATACCGCGTTTTTTCAGGAAAAATTGGGTTTTTATTTGGTGGTAAATGCTAATGGATAGCTCCTGATTTTTTTTTTATTATCAATGGAAAACTGGCCCAAAATACTAAAAAAAAAACTTTTTTTTATTAAGCTGTGTGTTTCTTGTTACTACCATAACCTACCACCAAAGAACAACCTTGTTTTTTTCAGAACAAATTGGACTTTCATTTGGTGGTATATAGTAATGGATATCTCCTCATTTTTTTTTTTATTATCAAAAGAAAACGCCCAAAATAGTAAAATAATTATTTTTTTAATTTAGCTGTGTGTTTCTTGTTACTACCATAACCTACTACCAAAGGACAACCCAAAATAAATTCTCCAGCTCTTGACGATCGCAGCGATATCATATATGTGTATGTTATTTGTTGTTTGTACCTGTAGTACAGCCCAGAAACAATAGTGCGCATTTTGTTTTTTTGTCTTTTTTTTACCTAAAACACACTGACATTGACACTAACTGACACTGATACCAATTTTTTTTTAACTCCTGACCTTTGACACTGACCGTTTGACCTTGACCTTTGACCCTGACCTTGACCCAAACACTAACCCTGGCACTGAACTAGATCAAACCTTGATCTAGGTATTTTTTCTTTTATTTTTTATTATTTATTTATTTATACAAACATTTTTTTTCTCTCTATGTCATTATGTCAGGAGTTAGAGAGATACAATGTATCTTTCTCCTCTATTCATAGAGAGAGAAAAAAACAAGGGGGTAGGGCTGCACAGTGACTGATCACTGTGATAGCCAATCAGAGGCTATCACAGCGATCATGTGACCTGGAATCAGGAGTCCCAGGTCCCAATTGTTAGAACGGGACCCGGTCCTCTCAGTGACACAACGGTCTTTGTGCTGGGAGCGCGCCATGCGACTCTGTACTGATGTAGGGTCTGGTGAGAGAAATCACTGAGCGAAGTGGGGGTTGCAGCCATTCCACAATCCTGGAAGTTTTAAATGCTGGGGACTTTGCCAGAAGTTGTAATGCTTCAAAACAGCTGCCACCTGACAGAGACATAAGTATTTATAGTTGTCTTTTGCAGGAGCAATCCTTTTGATTTTTTTTTTGGACGCAATGGAGGTCTTTTACAGTGTTACTAAACCCGGACCCTGCATTCACTATATCTGGTCTCCCCGGACCCTGCATTCACTATATCTGGTCTCCCCGGACCCTGCATTCACGATATCTGGTCTCCCACAGTACACAGAACATGGAAATCCAATTATCTTAGTAAATATCAACTGTTTAATACCTTTTCTCATCAGCAGTATATAGCAGTCTTGTGACTTCTATCAGTGTCCGGCCAAGCACTGGTTAAAGCTTGTAGGAAGAGTGTTCATTCTATTCTCTGACTGTCCTATGAGGCTGCATGACCCCTGACCCTCTGTCTGGACAGCCCTGAATAGCCCTGTGCTGATCACATGCACCCTCTCATAAAAAAAAAACCTCTCTAGCCATACACAGTAAACTGAGCATGTGCAGTGACTCCTAGAGCTCTGTACTATTAGCAGATGGATCTGGGACAGTAGAAGAAGGGGATCAGAGAAGACAGGATCAAACAGCCTTTTTACACAATTCAGAGGATTAACCCCTTAGGTTCCGCAGTGAGCATGCTTTACTGCCTATACAGACTGATTTTACTGTTGTGGGTTTAGTAACACTTTATGGATTCCATACATGTAACAGGGAACATTAATCCGGGTGTCCCTTTAACTCTCCATGACATACATTTGTATTGAATTGCTTCGGTTATAAATGGATATGTGAGTGACATTTAGAGAATGCAAAAATATGTGGTTATTAAAACCCAGCAATTACCATGAATGTAATTTAGGCCTGCGGTTGGCCAAGATTCATTTCAAACATAAAGGTCAGCATTTATGGCTCCACACCACTAAGTAGTTTGTAACAATCTATGGACGGTACACAACTGGGCCTATTTAAAGGGTCAGCTATTTGTTATTGATATTGGAGCGTTTAGACACCTAACAGCTTATATATATCCAGAAAGACCTTACTTACAGCTGTGCCGTATACAGTATGCTGCGGGGTGATGCCTTAGTCTTGGCAGAAGTGAGTGACATCCTTGGTAGCTGGGCCATCACAGCAGCAATGGGGGGATCAGCCCTGCCAAATGTATTAAGGTATCCCTTCTAACTGTAGCACCCTCCTAGATAGCTAGGGGGAGATAGAGTCCTGATTGTTAGAGGGGAGGGATGAGTAGCAGCATTAGTAAGCTGAATTCTGGTTGGTTGCATTGGATTAATACACTCTGCACGCCATTGATTTTGTTTTGTTCATAAAGGTCTGTTCTATGGAGGGACTGAGGCTCCCTTTGTGGACCTCTCTTTCTAAAAATTGTCTTTTGAGCCACTGACCTGGAAGAAGTACGCAGATTAGGAGAGCTGACTATACATTGACTTTCCTGATCTACAGTAAGTGCTGGTTTCTGTTCAGTGTCTCAGAAATTTGTAAAGCCGGACAAAACCAGTATCTAGAAGGTTCAAAAGGATTTCATCAATGACAGTAGTCCCAGTAGTCTTCTGTGTTTATAGACGATAAAAGTAAACAAGTAGAGCCAACATGTTTCAGGGGAATTGCCTCCCCCTTTTTTAGGGCTAGTATATAGAGAGAACTATACATGGTAAAACCCATACCCAGTTCAACAACTATAAAATTCATCAAGCGAGACTTTTTTGGACATCAGGTTCTCCTCTCCAATCACCCAAGTGTTCCCTGCAGTAACGCCTCCATTGTTGTTATCAGAAAAATAACAGTCCTGGACCCCAATGGAGTCTATCACCCACCACCTGCAATTGGGATGTAACCCATTGGAAGCAATTCCCTTTATACCCTCCAGACAGTAACTTGTCACTAGGCAGCCTCCCCCTTTTTTAGGGCTAGTATATAGAGAGAACTATACATGGTAAAACCCATACCCAGTCCAACAACTATAAAATTCATCAAGTGAGACGTTTTTGGACATCAGGCTCTCCTCTCCAATCACCCAAGTGTTCCCTGCAGTAACGCCTCCATTGTAGTTATCAGAAGAGTAGCATTCCTGGACCCCAATGGAGTCTATCACCCACCACCTGCAATTGGGATGTAACCCATTGGAAGCAATTCCCTTTATACCCTCCAGACAGTAACTTGTCACTAGGCAGCCTCCCCCTTTTTTAGGGCTAGTATATAGAGAGAACTATACATGGTAAAACCCATATCCAGTCCAACAACTATAAAATTCATCAAGTGAGACGTTTTTGGACATCAGGCTCTCCTCTCCAATCACCCAAGTGTTCCCTGCAGTAACGCCTCCATTGTAGTTATCAGAAGAGTAGCATTCCTGGACCCCAATGGAGTCTATCACCCACCACCTACAATTGGGATATAACCCATTGAAAGCAATTCCATTTATACCCGCCACACAGTAACTTGCCACTAGGCAGCCTCCCACGGCACCAGTCCAGCGTTGTCTTCCACTTCAACTTGGTGTTCCTCACCCACCATGTAGCGCGTTAGTTGAAGTAACAGCATCTTAGTCTCTACACAAGTAGAAGCCTAAAAGTAACCAACCAAAAACCATTTTTTATCCTCAGTAAACTGAATTCTGGTTGGTTGCATTGGATTACTACACTCTGCACACCATTGATTTTGTTTTGTGCATAAAGGTCTGTTCTATGGAGGGATTGAGGTTGCCTCTGTGGACCTCTCCTTCTAAAAATTGCCTTTTGAGCCACTGACCTGGAACAAGTACGCAGATTAGGAGAGCTGACTATACATTGACTTTCCTGATCTACAGTAAGTGCTGGTTTCTGTTCAGTGTCTCAGAAATTTGTAAAGCCGGACAAAACCAGTATCTACAGTTGTGACCAAAATTATTCAACCCCCAATGCTGTAAAGGGGTTTAGGGACTATAGTGTACATTTGGAATTGTATTCAGAATCAAATCCTACAAGGACGTTGTAACTACCCAAATGCAACTAAAATGACATCAATTGTTTATGTAATACAGTAGTAAATGGTTCTTATGTGGTTTCTTCATTGCCACAATTATTCAACCCCTTAAAGACTACCACTCTGAAGAACAGAGGTTCATACAGGTGCTTTCCATCAGGTATTGAAAACACCTGTGGATGTCACCGAGCAGCAATCAAGCATAATAAGCACCAATTAGGCAGCTTTAAAATGACTGTGATACTCAGCTCCTTCTAGACATTTACTGGTGTGGTTACAAACATGGTGAAGGCAAGAGAATGGTCCAGGAAGACAAGAGAAGAGGTGATTTCTCTTCACAGGAAGGGCAATGGCTATAAGAAGATTGCAAAGATGTTAAACATACCAAGAGACACCTTAGGAAGCATCATTCGCAAATTCAAGGCAAAGGGCACTGTTGAAACGCTACCTGGTCGTGGCAGAAAGAAGATGCTGACTTCGACTGCTGTGCGCTACCTGAAGCGTAGAGTGGAGAGAAGTCCCCGTGTGACTGCTGAGGAACTGAGAAAAGATTTGTCAGATGTGGGTACAGAAGTTTCAGCCCAGACAATAAGACGCACACTGCGTAATGAAGGCCTCCGTGCCAGAACTCCCAGGCGTACCCCCTTGCTGTCTCCAAAGAATAAGAAGAGTCGACTGCAGTATGCCAAAAGCCATGTGGACAAACCACAAAAGTTGTGGGATAGTGTTCTGTGGACTGATGAAACAAAATTAGAACTGTTTGGGCCCATGGATCAACGCTATGTTTGGAGGAGGAAGAACAAGGCCTATGATGAAAAGAACACCTTGCCTACTGTGAAGCATGGTGGAGGGTCAATCATGCTTTGGGGCTGTTTTGCTTCTGCAGGTACAGGGAAGCTTCAGCGTGTGCAAGGTACCATGAATTCTCTTCAGTACCAGGAGATATTGGATGGAAACGTGATGCAGTCCGTCACACACCTGAGGCTTGGGAGACGTTGGACCTTTCAACAGGACAATGATCCCAAGCATACCTCCAAGTCCACTAGAGCATGGTTGCAGAGGAAAGGCTGGAACATTTTGGAGTGGCCATCGCAGTCACCAGACTTAAATCCGATTGAGAACCTCTGGTGGGACTTAAAGAAAGCAGTTGCAGTGCGCAAGCCTAAGAATGTGACTGAACTGGAGGCCTTTGCCCATGAAGAATGGGCGAAGATACCCGTAGATCGCTGCAAGACACTTGTGTCAAGCTATGCTTCACGTTTAAAAGCTGTTATAACTGTAAAAGGATGCTGTACTAAGTACTAAGATTGAATGTCACTTGGGGGTTGAATAAAACTGATAATGCTGTGAGCACAGAAAAGACATTTGTGGTTATTTCATTATAACTGTTATGTTATATTTGTCTGACCTACAAGTGCCTCTTTAATGTAAATGTAAGCAAGATGACTGAATGATCAAAAGCAATGTCAAACTGGCCAAAACACTCAATTTCAGTGGGGGTTGAATAATTTTGGTCACAACTGTAGAAGGTTCAAAAGGATTTCATCAATGACAGTAGTCCCAGTAGTCTTCTGTATTTCTAGAAGATAAAAGTAAACAAGTAGAGCCAACATGTTTCAGGGGAATTGCCTCCCCCTTTTTTAGGGCTAGTATATAGAGAGAACTATACATGGTAAAACCCATACCCAGTCCAACAACTATGAAATTCATCAAGTGAGACTTTTTTTGGACATCAGGCTCTCCTCTCCACTCACCCAAGTGTTCCCTGCAGTAACGCCTCCATTGTTGTTATCAGAAGAGTAGCATTCCTGGACCCCAATGGAGTCTATCACCCACCACCTACAATTGGGATATAACCCATTGGAAGCAATTCCATTTATACCCTCCACAGAGTAACTTGCCACTAGGCAGCCTCCCGCGGCACCAGTCCAGCGTTGTTTTCCACTTCAACTTGGTGTTCCTCACCCACCATGTAGCGCGTTAGTTGAAGTAACAGCATCTCAGTCTCTACACAAGTAGAAGCCTAAAAGTAACCAACCAAAAACCATTTTTTATCCTCAGTAATCTGAAGTACCTGAAATAAGCACCTGAAATAAATTCTGGTTGGTTGCATTGGATTACTACACTCTGAACACCATTGATTTTGTTTTGCTCATAAAGGTCTATTCTATGGAGGGATTGAGGCTCCCTCTGTGGACCTCTCCTTTGAAAAATTGCCTTTGGAGCCACTGACCTGGAAGAAGTACGCAGATTAGGAGAGATTACTACACATTGACTTTCCTGATCTACAGTAAGTGCTGGTTTCTGTTCAGTGTCTCAGAAATTTGTAAAGCCAGACAAAGCCAGCAGCTAGCAGGTTCAGAAGGATTTCATCAATAGCAGTCCCTGTATTCCCTCCATGGCAGGATTCATATAAAACGTTCATGACTAGAGGTCACTAAAGCGTAAATTGAAGATTACCTTCCAAATGGACCCAAAAATCTTCAAATACATTTTTTGGTTATCTGATACATACACATTTATAAGAATATTTTTATTTTTTAATATTTAAAGTGGTTGAATTACTAAAGGCAAATAGATTGTGTACTTTACAAGTGCATTTGCTCCAGAATCTAGTAAATGAAGGGAAGCTCTGCTGATGTCCATCATCCAATCGTGTTCAAGCAATAATGTTTTTTTCTTTATTTTCCTTGCATCTGATTGGGTATTCTTTGCAAAGTGAAGCTTCCCCTCATTTACTAAGCTCTGGAGCATCTGCACTTACAAAGTGCACAACCTAATTGATTTTAGGGTCCTTTCACACGGGCGTTCTGTTTTTACTCCTCAGTTCAGTCATGTTTTTTCAAAGAAAAAATGGATGAGTTTACATCCGTTTTTTCATCCGTTTACATCCGTTTTTTCATCTGTTTTTTCATCCATTTTTCATCCGTTTAGATACTTTTACATAATTTTTACATCTGTTTTTTATTCGTTTACATCTGTTTTTCATCCGTTTACATTGGTTTACATCCATTTTCATCCGTTTAAATCCGTTTTTCATCCGTTTATATTGGTTTACATCCGTTTTTCATCCGTTTACATCCGTTTTTTCATTTCTTTTTTCATCCGTTTTTCATCTGTTTACATCAGTTTTTCTTCCCTTTACAGTGGTTTTCATCCGTTTCAATCCATTTAAATTAGTTTTTTCATCCGTTTTTTCATCCGTTTTTTCATCCGTTTTTTTATCCGTTTTTTTATCTGTTTTTTCATTCGTTTTTTCATCCGTTTTTCATCCGTTTACATTGGTTTACATCCGTTTTTTATCCGTTTACATTGGTTTACATCCGTTTTTTCATGTTTTTTTCATTCATTTTTCATCCATTTACATCCGTTTTTCATCCGTTTAGATCCATTTAAATCCGTTTTTTCATCTGTTTTTCATTCGTTTACATCAGTATTTCATCCGTTTACATTGGTTTACATCTATTTTTCATCCGTTTAAATCCGTTTTTTCATCCGTTTTTCATCTGTTTACATCTGTTTTTTTCATTTGTTTCTTCATCCGTTTTTCATCTGTTTACATCAGTTTTTCATCCGTTTACGTTGGTTTACATCCATTTTCATCCGTTTAGATCTATTTAAATCTGTTTTTTCATCCGTTTACATTGGTTTACATCTGTTTTTCATCCGTTTAGATCCATTTTTTCATCTGATTTTTCATCCGTTTTTCGTCCGTTTACATTGGTTTACATCCGTTTTTTCATCCATTTACATCCATTTTTTTATCTGTGTTTTCATTCGTTTTTCATCTGTTTACATTGGTTTACATCTGTTTTTCATCCGTTTACATCCATTTTTTCATCTGATTTTTCATCCGTTTTTCGTCCGTTTACATTGGTTTACATCCGTTTTTTCATCCATTTACATCCATTTTTTTATCTGTGTTTTCATTCGTTTTTCATCTGTTTACATTGGTTTACATCTGTTTATCATCCATTTAGATCCGTTTACATCTGTTTTCTCATCTATTTTTTAATCTGTTTTTCATCCTTTTACATCCGTTTTTCATCCATTTACATCCCTCTTAATCAGTTTACATCCGTTTTTGGTCCGTTTACATCCCTTGACATTCGTTTTTTGTCCGTTCTGGGTTTTTTTGCAGAAGAAAAATAGGATTTTCTTCTGTTAAAAAAAACGGACGTTAACGGATGCGGACATTAACGGATGTAAAAAGATGTTCATCCGTTTACATCCGCAAGTCCATAGAAATACATGGGGGTCCGGTTTTCATCTGTAAACGGACAGATGAAAAAAGGACATACATAACGCCCGTGTGAAAGGGGCCTTAGTAAATCATTGTGTTGCACAGTGATAGATGCAACCGGTTTGTTTGTAAACAAACCTCATGTGATCTCTAAGATTGGCTGTCATGGTTATTGGTTCCCAAAATGTCAGTGAGGGGCCAGTGCTATCAGGGAATGCACAATCTCAAAGCTAGAAGCGCACACAATGCACGCTCCTAGTTGTAACGCCACACCTGAAAATGTACTTTATGGGTTGTAGTCGGGAAGGGGCTATTATTATTATTATTATACAGGATATATATGGCGCTAACAGTTTGCTCAGCGCTTTACAATATAAGGGAGACAGTACAATTACATTTCAGTACAGAAGGAGCGTGAGGGCCCGGCCCATGGAGCTTACAATCTAAAGGAAGGGGAGGTGATACAAAAGGTGGTAGCTGCGGGGGATGATCTGGCGGAGGTGATTCAAGTACAGTTCGGTGGAGGTGAGGTAGGCTTCCGTGAAGAAGTGAGTTTTCAAAGATCGTCTAAAGGCAGACAGGGTGGGGGCTGACCGGACATACTGTGGTAGGGAGTTCCAGAGGATTGGAGAGGCTCTGGGGAAGTCCTGGAGGCGAGCGTGGGAGGAGGTGATGAGGGAGCTAGAGAGGAAGATATCATGGGAGGAGCGGAGTGGGCGATTTGGGCGGTATCTGCGGATGAGGTTGATGATGTAGCTAGGGGCAGTGTTGTGGATGGCTTTGTAAGCTGTGGTTAGTATTTTGAATTTTATCCGTTGGGTTAGTGGAAGCCAATGAAGGGATTGGCAAAGAGGGGTGGAGGACACTGAGTGGAAGCCAATGAAGGGATTGGCAGAGAGGGGTGGAGGACACTGAGTGGAAGCCAATGAAGGGATTGGCAGAGAGGGGTGGAGGACACTGAGTGGAAGCCAATGAAGGGATTGGCAGAGAGGGGTAGAGGACACTGAGTGGAAGCCAATGAAGAGATTGGCAGAGAGGGGTGGAGGACACTGAGTGGAAGCCAATGAAGAGATTGGCAGAGAGGGGTGGAGGACACTGAGTGGAAGCCAATGAAGGGATTGGCAGAGAGGGGCAGCAGTCGCTGATCGGTTGGTAAGGTGTATGAGTCTAGCAGCAGCATTCATAATAGACTGAAGGGGGGATAGCCTGTGTAACAGTAGATCAGTGAGGAGGGAGTTGCAGTACTCGAGGCGGGATATAACCAAGGCATGGATAAGTTGTTTTGTGGTGTCATTGGTCAGGAAGGGGCGGATTTTGGAAATGTTCCGGAGGTTGAGGCGGCAGGATTTAGCCAGTGAGTGGATGTGGGGCCCAAAGGAGAGGCAGAGTCTAGGATTACACCTAGTACCCTGGCATGGGGGAAGGACCGATGGTTGTGCTGTTGATCTTAATGGTAAAGTCGTGAGTGGGGGATCGGGGGGAGGAAACTATATAGAAATTCCAGCCATTGAGTGGATGCACTTCATAAGCTGCTGATGGCATTCAGTGAACACGGCTTCAATTCTAGAATAGATTTACCTTGGGGGATGAACGATATTAATGTTATGGGCAGGTACTGGTGGGCTGAATCATACAATCCCTCTAAGGTACCCCAGGTACTCCATTCCCCTAATCCCACCTCCATCTCCTACTTCTTCCGCAGCAGTAATCTCACATTTTTTATGTCAAGTAAGATTCATGTAAAATCCAAGAGGGACAGTGAGACCTTCTGATAATGGCTGCAGAAGGTAGGCGGAGCTGGGAACTCAATGCAAAAATGTCTCCATCAGAGACCCCCGAGAGATAGGAGCTGGTGAGTCATTCAATCTGTCATCATCTCTAAAGAGATGAAATGTAAAAGAAGAAATTATTTATTATCCAGCCAAGGACAGCGCTGCAGTGTTGAAGCTTTATATATTCAGCACAATGTTATGAATGCCATACGGGAAGGAGTCACAGAGTACGGAAACATTTGTACAGTTTATGTTGGCAGAAGTGTTTAAGTAGCTAACTGCAAAACATTAACAATTTGGTCTTCGGTTCTGAAGCCGGGAGACGTACAGAACTGCAAAAATTGGCCTTTAGGACCGCAGGGACGTATGGAGGCAGACAAGGCATTTGCCTAGGGCTGCATTTTTCAGGGGGGCAGCAGCAATTTTTAGGGGGGCAGCAGCATTTTTAAGGGGGGCAGCGCCGTCCCCCGAATGGGCTAAGATTACTTTGCATCACCCACTGCACACCATCTGAAATTTAAGATCAGGAAGTCAATGCAGGGGCGTATTTTACCATAAGGCAAACAAGGCATTTGCCTAGGGTGGCATTTTTCAGGGGGGAAGGGCCACCCCCCAAAAGGGCTAATATTACTTTACAACACCCACTGCCCACCAGTTGAAATTTCAGATCAGGAGGTCAATGCATCGGCGTATTTACCACAAGGCAAACAAGGCATTTGCCTAGGGTGGCACTTTTCAGGGGGGCAGCGCTGTCCTCCTCAAAAATGCAGCTGCCCCCCTGAAAAATGCCGCCCTAGGCAAAAGAAAATACAACTTGGAGGCAGGGGCATATTTACCACAAGGCAAACAAGGCTTTTGCCTAGGGTGGCATTTTTCAGGGGGGAAGGCTCACCCCCCAAAAGGGCTAGTATTACTTTGCAACACCCACTGCCCACCAGCTGAAATTTCAGATCAGGAGGTCAATGCATTGACGTATTTACCACAAGGCATTTGCCTAGGGTGGCACTTTTCAGGGGGGCAGCACTGTCCTCCTCAAAAATGCAGCTGCCCCCCTGAAAAATGCCGCCCTAGGCAAAAGCAAATACAACTTGGAGGCAGGGGCATATTTACCACAAGGCAAACAAGGCTTTTGCCTAGGGTGGCATTTTTCAGGGGGGAAGGCTCACCCCCCAAAAGGGCTAGTATTACTTTGCAACACCCACTGCCCACCAGCTGAAATTTCAGATCAGGAGGTCAATGCATTGACGTATTTACCACAAGGCATTTGCCTAGGGTGGCACTTTTCAGGGGGGCAGTGCTGTCCTCCTCAAAAATGCAGCTGCCCCCCTGAAAAATGCCGCCCTAGGCATAGGCAAATACCACTTGGAGGCAGGGGCGTATTTACCACAAGGCAAACAAGGCATTTGCCTAGGGCGCAGGGGTGGACTGACCATTTGGAAACTCAGGCACTGCCCGAGGGCCCGGGGTCAGTAGGGGGCCCCATGAGATGCCCCTGGTACCTTTTTCATAGGCTTTTTTGAGTTTGGGCAAGGGCACAGGGGCCCCATGATCCCCTATTGCCCGGGGGCCCCATGAGTTGTCAGTCTGCCTCTGGTAGGGTGGCATTTTTCAGGGGGGCAGCGCATATTACTTTGCATCACCCACTGCACACCAGCTGAAATTTCAGATCAGGAGGTCAATGCAGGGGCATATTTACCACAAGGCAAATAAGGCATTTCCCTAGGGCGGCACTTTTCAGGGGGGCAGCGCTGTTCCCCTCAAAAATGCAGCTGCCCCATGAAAAATGCCGCCCTAGGCAAAGGCAAATACCACTTGGCGGAAGGGGCGTATTTTGCCACAAGGCAAACAAGGCATTTGCCTAGGGCAGCATTTTTCAGGGGGGCAGCGCCGCCCCCCCGAAAGGGCTAATATTACTTTGCATTACCCACTGCACACCAGCTGAAATTTCAGATCAGGAGGTCAATGCAGGGGTGTATTTACCACAAGGCAAACAAGGCATTTGCCTAGGGTGGCATTTGTGAGGGGGGCAGCGGCATTTTTGAGGGGGGCAGCGGCATTTTTGAGGGGGGCAGCACCGCCCCCTGAAAGGGCTAATATTACTTTGCAACACCCACTGCACACCAGCTGAAATTTCAGATCAGGAGGTCAATGCATCAGCATATTTACCACAAGGCAAACAAGGCATTTGCCTAGGGCGCCATTTTTGAGGGGGGGCAGTGGAATTTTTGAGGGGGGCAGTGGCATTTTTGAGGGGGGCAGCAGCGTTTTTGAGGGGGGCAGCGCCGCCCCCCGAAAGGGCTAATATTACTTTGCAACACCCACTGCACACCAGCTGAAATTTCAGATCAGGAGGTCAATGCAGGGGCGTATTTACCACAAGGCAAACAAGGCATTTGCCTAGGGCGGCATTTTTCAGGGAGGCAGTGCTACCTCCCGAAAGAAGGGATGGAAGAAGGGACACATGCAGCATAAGGACCAGATGGGATCTGAGAGAGGCTGCGGGCTGCTTGATGGTGCATACAGAGCCTGACTCTTGTTCCCGGGGATGTCCGGAGCTGTGAAGGTGAGTGTCGTCTCTCTCTTGCCGGGGTGGGGTTGCCAGTGTATGGGGGCAGTGGTAGAGGAAGGCCCTTTCGGGTGGGGGGTGGTGGCTGGAGTGTTGATGGTCAATGTCAGGGTCTCTTTGTGGGGGGGGGGGTGTTGGTCAATGTCAGGGTCTCTTCGTGGGGGAGGGGGGTGTTGGCCGGTGTCAGGATCTCTTCATGGGGGAGGGGGGTGTTGGTTGGTGTCAGGGTCTCTTCATGGGGTGGGGGGGTGTTGGTCGGTGTCAGGGTTTCTTCATGGGGGAGGGGGGGTGTTGGTCGGCGTCAGGGTCTCTTCATTGGGGAAGGGGGGTGTTGGTCGGTGTCAGGGTCTCTTCATGGGGAAGGGGGGGTGTTGGTCGGCGTCAGGGTCTCTTCATGGGGGAGGGGGGTGTTGGTTGGCGTCAGGGTCTCTTCATGGGGGAGGGGGGTGTTGGTTGGCGTCAGGGTCTCTTCATGGGGAAGGGGGGGTGTTGGTCGGCGTCAGGGTCTCTACTTGGGGGGGGGGAAAGGATTTTTGTGTTGCCTAGGGCAGCAGGAAACCTAAATACACCACTGCTTGGAGGTAGTAAAGACCATGAGGTGCCCTCTAGCTCTATTGCATCACCATGACTGGTCCTCATACCTTCCAATGTTCTGAGATCGGAAAAAGGAACACCTCGAAGCACAAAATCTGAAGGCCCCGCCCTGCCCCTGCTGATGCACAGAAGGATTGGTGGGTTGGTTAAAGCCATAAGTATTTTGGAGTGATGGGCTCATGAGGAACATGGAAGAAAGGTTGGAAGAACCTCTTGGATCTTCGGATGTGGAGCCATTTGTATGTCTTACTGACTCTCAACTGTTTAGTTGTGACACTCATAGCAGGAGGAGCACCCACACATGGCTCTAAATTCATATTTTTCAACACATGTATGACTGTTAAAAATGGTGATCTCTGAAGTGTAAGTTTACCTTTTCAGAAAAAAATGAAAAGGAACCCCCCCCCCCCCAATTTTCACTATACTTACCTCAGTGAGTGATGATCTATCAGTGCCCACGCAGCTTCAGGGATTTGAAGTCCCCGCTCTTCTCCCTCTTCTTTCTGCAGGACTTTGGGGATGGTCCAGAGTGATTCTGATTGGTCAGTACCAGCACAATGCATTGGTATGATCCATCCTGGAAATCCTGCAGAAAGAATAGGGAGAAGCGCAGGGATTTCATATCTCCGGACCGATGCACTGACAGCTCATCACCCACAGAGGTAAGTACAGAGGGGATGGGCTGTGGGGAGGGTGTAGGGTGCAGGGTGGTAGTTAACGTTTTTTTTTTTTCTGAGAAGGTGAACTAACCCTTTAAAAGAGAAGTATGGGTTTACAGAAAAAACACATTATACTCACCTAGGTGGAATCAGTGTTAGTTCTTTGTTGCCTCTGTCCCAGGGGCGGACTGACCATTTGGAAGCTCGGGCACTGCCCGAGGGCTTGGGGGCAGTAGGGGCCCCATGAGATGCCCCTGGTACCTTTTTCATAGGTTTTTTTAAGTTTGCGCAAGGACGCAGGGGCCTCATGATCCCCTATTGCCCGGGGGCCCCATGAGTTGTCAGTCCGCCCCTGGGAAGGAGTAGTGAACCGAGGCTTACAGTTTGCTCAGTCCCCCTGCAAAGTCCCACAAATACCTTTCCTGTGCAATTCATGGTGTGACCCGGCCCTGGCTCTCTATACACAGGCTGCTGGTGGGTAAGTGACCTGTAAGTGACAGTACGGCTCATGTACACTGCAGCTGATAAAGTCACGTTTAGGAGCAGTTGAGCGTTTTTTCAGCAGCCCCTGAACTCTCCTTTATGTTTCCCTATGTGTCCATGTACACACAGGCGTTTACAGGCAGTCGAGTTTACAGTCATTTTCTTGAAAGCACAAAAATTGCGTTCAGGAGTAGATTTTACCGGCGTTTCAAACGCCAAATGCTTGTAAACGCATTTAAGTGAGTTTGTGTTTAGACGCATTTTTTGGTTGGTCCATATCCAGATGCTGTCCAGAGCCTTTTTTCTTCATCAGAAATGCATGCAAAGCATTTTCCATGTATTCCAATGGACCCGGTACACCAGCGCAGTCAGTTCCAGGTTTCGCGTGAAAGAAACAATGGTAGAATGCGCCGCATTATGCTCATGATGGGATCCATAGTGAATACAACCAGAAAAGACAGGTCATCTCAACACATACTGCTCTCTCTGCTTCTGCTCTCTCTATTCCTCTCCAAATGTCTGAAATAGTTAATTAGTTACAATTTTTTAGTGCATTCTGGGCCTTTGGGAGTTTCCTGAGGTTATCTTTTAAAAACGCTTCTAAACGCAAATGCGCATAAACGCGGCTAAACGAGCATAAGCGCGGTAGGCAAACTCTGCTAAACTGCCGTTTTTAACCTACGTTTTCTAGCAGTCAGTTTCCATCGTCAGAAGAGTTTTTCAAACGCCCCGTGTACATGAGCCCTAGTCCTCATGCACACGGGATGTTTTTACAGCGGCTGTTTTTTGGCTTTTGAGGTTTTTTTCTACAGCCAGTAAACCCCACCGCATGTTATCCTATGTGGCCATGCACATATAGACTGGAATCAATGTTTTTTGGCAGGGGCGTTTATTGGCTGAAAAAAAAAAACAGAACTAGTGGGTGTCTAGAGGAGTTTAACAGTAAAAATGCTCTACTGCTGAAAACCCCAACAAAATGCGGTAAATCGCTACAAACCAGTGTTTTTGGACTTTTATTGACCAAAGCATGTTATCCTATGTATCCATGCACACATAGACTGTAATCAAAATTTTTTGGCTGGAAAAAAAACAGAACTAGTGGGTTTCTAGAGGAGTTTTTTAGCTGTAAAAATGCTCTAATGCTGGAAAATGCAACAAAACGTGGTAAATCGTGACAAACCAGCGTTTTTCGACTTTTATTGACCAAAGCATGTTATCCTATGTGTCCATGCACACATAGACTGTAATAAACAATTTTTGGCAGGGGCGTTTTTTGGCTGGAAAAAAAACAGAGCTAGTAAAAATGCTCTAACGCTGAAAAACGCAATGAAACGCAGTAAATCATGACAAAGCAGCGTTTTTGGACTTTTATTGACCAAAGCATGTTATCCTATGTGTCCATGCACACATAGACTGTAATTAACGTTTTTTGGCTGGAAAAAAAAACAGAACTAGTGGGTTTCTAGAGGAGTTTTTTAGCTGTAAAAATGCTATAACGCTGAAGAACACGGCAAAACGCAGTAAATTGCAGCAAACCAGCGTTTTTCGACTTTTATTGACCAAAAAGCGAATTTTTTGGGGGTAAAAAACCCCTCTAAAATAACACTAAAAACCGTTTTTAACGTGACTTTACACAGCTAACGTTACCATCATTATTGAAACACCTCGTGTGAATGGAGCCTGCAAGAGAGAATCCGGTCCCCTGCCAGACGGTGCTGTGCTGTGTGGAAGAGCTGTGTAAATCTCAGGACTGTATGGACACAAATCTAAATGGTTCGGCTGGTAGAACAGCTCCCCTAAATGTATTCGATCTGTGTATTTAGCTGTTTTCTTTTGAAATGTTGTCTTGATTTGGACTTTAACCAGTAAGCGTGTTTTGTAGTAAAGGTTGTTCTATTAGTATTACACGATGGGTTGAGATGCACCGAGCCCGAAGCGTGAGCCTCCTCCGATTTCCTTTAAGCAGCGACTCGTCTTTCCTCCTCGCCCCTGCAGAGCGGGAGTCCTGTGCCTAATTATAAATGGAGCATGTTATCCTATATGTCCATGCACACAGACTGTAATACATGTTTTTTGGCTGGAAAAAAACCCCAGAACTAGTGGGTTTCTAGAGGAGTTTTTTGCTGTAAAAATGCGCTAACGCTGAAGAACACGGCAAAACATAGTAAATCGCGGCAAATCAGCGTTTTGGACTTTTATTGACCAAAGCATGTTATCCTATGTATACATGCACACATAGACTGTAATAAACATTTTTTGGCAGGGGCATTTTTTGGCTGGAAAAAAAACAGCTTGTAAAAATGCTCTAATGCTGAAAAACGCAATGAAACGCAGTAAATCATGAAAAGCAACGTTTTTGGACTTTTATTGACCAAAGCATGTTCTCCTATGTGTCCATGCACACATAGACTGTAATCAACGTTTTTGGCTAGAAATAAAAACATAAATAGTGGGTTTCTAGAGGAGTTTTTAGCTGTAAAAATGCTCTAACACTGAAAAATGCGGCAAAACACAGTAAATCGCGACAAAGCAGCGTTTCTGGACTTTTATTGACCAAAGCATGTTATCCTATGTGTCCATGCACACAGACTGTAATACATGTTTTTTGGCTGGAAAAAAAACAGAAATAGTGGGTTTCTAGAGGAGTTATTTAGCTGTAAAAAATGCTCTAACGCTGAAGAACACGGTAAAACGCAGTAAATCGCAGCAAACCAGCATTTTTTGACTTTTATTGACCAAAGCATGTTATCCTATTATACATGCACACATAGACTGTAAAAACCATTTTTTGGCAGGGGCGTTTTTTAGCTGGAAAAAAAACAGCTAGTAAAAATGCTCTAACACTGAAAAACACAACAAAACGTGGTAAATCGCGACAAACCAGCGTTTTTCGACTGATATTGACCAAAGCATGTTATCCTATGTGTCCATGCACACATAGACTGTAATCAAAGTTTTTGGCTGGAAAAAAAACAGAACTAGTGGGTTTCTAGAGGAGTTTGTTAACTGTAAAAATGCTCTAATGCTGAAAAACGCAACAAAACGTGGTAAATCGCGACAAACCAGCATTTTTTGGACTTTTATTGACCAAAGCATGTTATCCTATGTGTCCATGCACACAGACTGTAATACATGTTTTTTGGCTGGAAAAAAACCCCAGAACTAGTGGGTTTCTAGAGGAGTTTTTTGCTGTAAAAATGCGCTAACGCTGAAGAACACAGCAAAACATAGTAAATCGCGGCAAATCAGCGTTTTTTGACTTTTATTGACCAGAGTACGTTATCCTATGTATACATGCACACATAGACTGTAAAAAACTTTTTTTGGCTGGAAAAAAAACAGCTAGTAAAAATGCTCTAACGCTGAAAAATGCAATGCAACGCGGTAAATTGCGGGAAAGCAGCGTTTTTGGACTTTTATTGACCAAAGCATGTTCTCCTATGTGTCCATGCACACATAGACTGTAATCAACATTTTTGGCTGGAAAAAAAAACATAAATAGTGCGTTTCTAGAGGATTTTTTAGCTGTAAAAATGCTGTAACACTGAAAAATGTGGCAAAACACAGTAAATCGCAGCAAATCAGCGTTTTTGGACTTTTATTGACCAAAGCATGTTATCCTATGTGTCCCTGCACACAGACTGTAATAAATGTTTTTTGGCTGGAAAAAAAAAACATAACTAGTGGGTTTCTAGAGGAGTATTTTAGCTGTAAAAATGCTCTAACGCTGAAGAACACGGCAAAATGCAGTAAATTGCAGCAAACCAGCGTTTTTGGACTTTTATTGACCAAAAAGCGAATTTTTTGGGGGTAAAAAACCCCTCTAAAATAACACTAAAAACCGTTTTTAACGTGACTTTACACAGCTAACGTTACCATCATTATTGAAACACCTTGTGTGAATGGAGCCTGCAAGAGAGAATCCGGTCCCCTGCCAGACGGTGCTGTGCTGTGTGGAAGAGCTGTGTAAATCTCAGGACTGTATGGACACAAATCTAAATGGTTCGGCTGGTAGAACAGCTCCCCTAAATGTATTCGATCTGTGTATTTAGCTGTTTTCTTTTGAAATGTTGTCTTGATTTGGACTTGAACCAGTAAGCGTGTTTTGTAGAAAAGGTTGTTCTATTAGTATTACACGATGGGTTGAGATGCACCGAGCCCGAAGCGTGAGCCTCCTCCGATTTCCTTTAAGCAGCGACTCGTCTTTCCTCCTCGCCCCTGCAGAGCGGGAGTCCTGTGCCTAATTATAAATGGAGCTGCCTTCTCCTAACACCGTCTGCATGCTACATTTCAATGAAAAATTCAAGACGCTTGTGACATTTTCTAAGGCTTCCCACTGTCAAGTCAACAGACAGAAGCAAATTTCCAAGTCAAGGTCCATCATTACACACAACTTCATTCGGCGCCGGCTTGATGAGTCAGTGGGAGAGGTGCATTCCCAGTGAACGAGTCGTGTGCGCCTAGATTAAAAGGACGTCTGGCTGCGAATGCGTTTGGCTGTTCGCGTCACAAAAGTCGTACTTACGAGGGTGCAAAATGAAAATCTTTTATCTTTCATAGATAGGAAATGGAATACATATTTATCCGTATGGTGGAACGTCATTGAAAGAAAACAAGTCACTTCAGAAGGAAGGAGAGGCTTTAGGGTAATGCCAATTACATGGTGGAGCATGGCAGTTAACAAGCTGTTTGCAAAGCCAATGCAGGGAAGAAAGACCAAGAGAGGGATTCTTCAAGCTTTTTATTTTGTTTTGGATAGAGTAGGGAAGGGTTGGAGCAGGGGCGGAATGACAACTCATGGGGCCTCCGGGCAATAGGGGATCATGGGGCCCCTGTGTCCTTGCCCAAACTCAAAAAAGCCTATGAAAAATGTACCAGGGGCATCTCATGGGGCTCCCTACTGACCCCGGGCCCTCGGGCAGTGCTGAGTTTCCAAATGGTCCGCCCCTGGGTTGGAGCCTCTTTCAATTTTTTTAGTGCCGTCTGTGGCACCCTACTGGAGAGATTGTCTCTTACTTCTTGCTAGGACAGGAAGTGGTGAGAAATCACTCCAACATGAACACAGACAAAGACACATTTTTAAAGGCAAAGTTCACTTTTTCCAACAAACTGCCTATGAAGATGAGGGATGTCTGTAGATAAAAACAAGCTGTATTGCTTTGACCAAAGGTGAAAAATGCCCTTGCTGTAGGTGTAGGACATTTACATACCTCCAGAAGACTGACAGGAAAACTTCAAGGACATTGCTAAGGATGTTGCTAAGAGAAGCCTAGTGTTACTGCTCACTTTCACCATCATAGGAGCAAGTTTGTCAGGACCTGGATCACCTGCTGTTTTCACTCTGGTTACCTGGGCGAATGATTGTAATTCCACTGTCCACCAGCGGGTGTCTCCCAGCAGCCAGCAGATCCCAGTGATCAGTTTCCACCTGATGCTGGCTGCTGGGAGGTTATTTAGTTCCTTCCCTATAAGCCCCCCCTTGCTCCAGTGTTTTGCTTGCTGCCAGATACTGTCAGCAATGATCCTGATCTTGCTCCTGCCCTTCATCCTGTACCCTGTTGCCTCTTGTATCTGATCCCAGCCCTGGTTCCCCCTTCCCATCTGTTCCCTGCACCTCCAGTTTTCCATGCTTTTCTGTGTTTCTCATTTTGTATATAGTAATAGTTGTTAGTTAGATTTTCTGTTAGTTATTAGTCAGGTATTCCTTCACTGGGGTTTTTGGTTCAGTTATATTTTTATGTTTTCTGTGTACTGGTGTTTGGATGGATTTTGTTTCACTGTAAATGATTTAAAGTATACTCGGTCTGGTCCCAGTATCCTGGGTGTAGCCACGCAGATCTGGCCATCTCTGCTGCTGATTCCTGACGCTGCTCTTTCCCTGATTTATACTTCCTCACATAAGTGTTCACTCCCCTAACACTGTAGCTCTGTGCTCAGCATTTTAGAGATCACTTCTGTGGTGGTGGAGGTGAGCAGTACAACTAGGCTTCTCTTAGCAACATTCTAGATGTTTCCCAGTCAGGCTTCTTGAGGTATGTAAATGGCCTACATTTTATTTATTATTTATTTCAGGTACTTATATAGCGCCGTCAATTTACGCAGCGCTTTACATATATATTGTACATTCACATCAGTCCCTAACCCTCAAGGGGCGTACAATCTAAGGTCCCTAACTTACATTCATACATACACATACTAGGGACAATTTAGACAGGATCCAATTAACCTACCAGCTTGTCTTTGGAGTGTGGGAGGAAACCGGAGTGCCTGGAGGAAACCCACACAGGCACAGGGAGAACATGCAAACTCCAGGCAGGAAGTGCCGTGGCTGGGATTCGAACCAACGACCCTAGTACTGCCAGGCAAAAGTGCTAACCATTTAGCCACTGTGCTGCCCCATAGGTGGAGTCTTTTATGGTCTCAGGCTACTACCTTTTTGAAAGGGATAGGAAACATTTGGATGAGTAAAGATACAGGTCCAGTACAAAAGTTGGTCACACTCGAGGGTATATTTGAAGTGGAAGTTCAGGCAAAACCTAACTTAGGATAAGCCTACTCCCACCCTCATTCTAAACATATTATATCTAACCCTGTAAAGGTAGATGTGTATACTTACCTATTCTGAAATGCTCCATTCCGGTCCCATGCAGCTTCAGTGTAGAGGAGAGCCAGCTGATAGAATATGATTAGGATGGCTTAAAATGGGGGTGGGAGTAGGTTTAGCCTTAAGTTTTTCCTGAGCTACCATTTATGAAGTTGATTGAAGATAACAGGTAAAACCAGTGCGTTTCAGGGGAAACCCGTCCCCCTTCCTCAGGGCTGTAATGTGGATGTGATTGGATAGACCTGGAATAATAGATGTAACTGGAACAGTGATGGCATGGCTGATAATGGGCCTCATTCTTAGCCGCATCACTGTTCCAATGACATCTATTATTCTAGGTCTGTTCCAATCACATTCACTATTACAGCCTTCAGGAAGGGGAAGGCATTTCTCTTCAAATGCATTGCCTTTACCTACTATCGGTGAACTGTTATCTTCAAAAAACGTCTTAAATATACTCTCTAGCATAGCTTGTCTCAACTTTTTCAACATGGAGGAACTCTTGAAATAACTTTCCAGGCTCAAGGAACCCCTGCTAAAAATTGCTATGTCTACAACTCATAATACATTAGTGCGATAGTGTCAAGGTCCTACCTTTTCCCAGAGGTTATGCTGCTCCATGTGCTGGCATCCATCTTGGATTTCTGCAGAGCATGGTGGGAGTCTTTTATGCCTTCAGGCCTCTGCGGTCCTTCCCCCAGAGGGGTGTGGTTGATCACATATAAGCCTGCTGTCCGCACATGCCCTTTGCATTCGTGTCTTGTATGTTCATGTTGCAACAAGCTCTGTTTATACTCTCGTGGCTCTCCTGGAAACTGACTCGGCTTTTGACTAGACTATTCTCTGCGTTATCCCTTTATCTGACCTCCCATTGCTGAACCCGGCTTGTGACCTGTTATTCTTGTCTACCGTTCTGTACTTTCTGTCCTGTTGTTATCGACCCGGCCTGCCCGACTATGCTATTGTCTTCTGGTTCCTACCAGCTATACGCCATTGGCGGCGGCCATTACTGCAGCTGGGGTGTCTCGGGGGCCGCGACCTGGTCCCTGGCTGCATCCCCACCATCAGGGGCCCTGGTGAAGGACAGCCTGGGACTTAGACTCCGCGCCCTGAGGGACTCTGTGGGTGGTGGTTGTCGTCAGTTGGTGCGTGACCCTGCCATTAGGCCTGCCTGTCCGTTCCACAGCTCCGGTCCTGACAGATGGTCAGTGGGAATAATGCTCCTTATGCTTGTGGTCATTGAGAAGAATTACCCCCTTATGTATAGCTAAAAAGATCAATGGTGTCAGTGGGAACTTATGTGAGAGGCAGAAATTGCTCATTTCTCAAGGAACCCCTAGCAACCTCTGGAGGAACCCTAGGGTTCCATGGAGTCTTGGTTGAGGAACCCCGCTCTAGGATGACCAACTTTTGTACTGAGTTCACCTCTAAACCTATCCAAATGTTACACTATAGCACACAAGCATCTATAGGTAGCCCTTGTGAAGGGTGGGTATATGGCTTTATGGTGGTCCTGTACCAAAGCAAAGAAAAGAAAACTAGCACACTGAAAAGTAGATCTTGAAGAAGAAGTCCCATATCAACAAAAAATTCCACTGACATTTTGAGAGCATGCTATTCCTCTGTCTGGCTCTGTCAGAGTCTGTCTGTCACCTTGAAATAGAAGGCCACCATGCTCACGAAACATTGCTGTAACTTTTTTTGCTGATACGGGACTTCAGTAAAACCTGCTTCACAATCTCCTTTGGTGTGATGGTTTTCTCTTCATTGCCAGAAATAAAAAACCTGACAGAAATTTTGACTCATTCCTGTCTATCCGAAATGTTTAAAAAGTGTTGGCCGGTGTTGGGATTTGATTGCTTCTTTATGAATGCCAATACACGACAGCAGTGTGTCACTTATAAGCTGTTTTGGAAAAACACAAAGATTCTCTACGTTGTGACCTAATTGGTAAAACTCAAATCCGGGCATGTAATTACACAGTTTAAATGCATATAGAGAAACTGCCAAAGGATGTGCAATTCTGTTTAGCAAGTCATGTAATTTAGATACCCCTGCCAGACAGCACAGCCAAGTTCTTGACCTCAGCTGAAGAAATAACAGCACATCTTGGTCCAGATCACATGCCCAGCTTGTTGATTGGACAATGAAGCAGCTGCCACACATTGCTTTGTCTCTGCTCTCTTGTCCCCTCAATATGTTCTTTGTCAGTATGTTTCCAAGAATAATGGAATAAATATGAGTAATGCAACAATCATGCTGGGATATATGGATTTTCACATATGTAGAACAGCTTTTCTGAACCATTTTACCCCAGAGGAACCCTTGACATAATTTTCCATTATCAGGGAAATCCTGCTGAAACCAATTCATCTGGGGTCAGTGCCCCTTATATTGTTGGCCAGAGGAAAGACTGTGCCCCTTACTATGGTGATCACAATGCCATCCCTATAGACCACTAAAAAGATCTGTGGTCAGAAAAGCATGGCCCTTTGCTTGCTTATATCTGGCCCTTAAAGCATTATTTCATACACCGGCACAAAAAATGGAGCATAAATCCTCCCATTGCCACCAATGGAGGGAAACATTTCCTCCCATGACACCTATGAAGGGGCACAATTGCTTCCTATGGCACAAATTATGTGGCATAGTTCTCCCATTGACACCATCAATGGGCCCAATGACACTAACGATGGGGCACAATTCCTCTCAGTGACACCAATGATGGGGCACAATTCGTCTCACTGACACCAACAATGGAGCACGGTTCCTCCCACTGACAACAACGGGGCACTATTCCTCTCACTGACACCAAAGATGGGGCATTGTTTATGCCCGCTCATGCTGGGACATTTCCTACTCCCAATGTCCACAGTCCGGCCCCCCTAAAGTCTGAAGACAGTAAACTGGCCCTTTGTATAGAAAGGTTGGAGACCTCTGGTATAGAGGTTTCAGCTTGTAGGTGGCGCCAGTTGATTGATACCCAGCATGGAGGAAAGGCACGCAGAGATCAAGGAAAGTGGCACAGTTATCGCTTGGTTAAGCAGAAGTAACAGATAACACGAGGAGAACAGCGGTAGGTTACTTGCTTAACAGTCGCAAAGTGATTTGATATCAGAGTCTCAATAACACAGGCAACACAGGTGCAGTGTTAGTGGCACATTGGAATAGTTCCAGCATTTATGTTGTCACCTTAATACGACTACGTTACTGGAGTCTGTTAGGCAGAGTAGTGATGTAAAGGGAAACCGACTGTAAAGTCTTTGTCACAGCACTAAGGTCCCAGGAATAGCCTTGTCAGGAACCTCTTCCCAGGGCTAAACACACTGTCCCCATCCAGCGTGGATCTTGTCCCTACCCTGTCCACTTTGCAAATGCGTGCCAGCTGCATTGGGGCAGTGCTATTTATGAGCGTTGGCCTCACTAAAGATGGCCGCTAAGGTCATCCAGTGTTGCAGTGTCCAATCGGTCCACTATTCGTCTGGAGACACCTACAGCTTCAAGCTTCAGAGGAATAAGGTTCCCCTCATCCTCCATTCCCTCTCTACAGCGGTTGTCAATACAGCAGGGAGTGTAAACTACACCTACCTACAGGCCTGCCCTCCATTCTCCCTGATCGTCTAGGCCAACGGTCTTCAAACTGCGGCCTGCGGACTAGATGCAGCCTTTGCTTGCCTTTACCTGACCCTTGGCACACTGTTCCCCACTGAGATGATATTTCCACAGATATGATGTACCATACTCCCAGTGACACCAAAGATGTGGTTTTATTCCTCCCACTGACATCAATGAGGAGGAACTATCCTCCCACTGATACCAACGATGAGGCATTATTCCTCCACTGACACCAAATATAAAACACTATTCTCACTGACACTATCGATGAGGCATTATTCTTTTCACTGATACCATTTCCTACTTCCACAGGCCACAGTCCAGTACCCCTCAAGTCTAAAGGGCAGTAAGCTGGTGCTTTGTTTAGAAAGCTTGGAGACCCCTGGCTTAGACAAATGACGTGAAGTCCCCAAGTGCCTCCTGGGATTTGTAACGTGCATATACCAGGAGGCAGCAGGAGCACTGCACATCATTCCATTGATTAAAGGAGGATTGGGGTGGATCTAATTGCGCATCATCAGGAGGTGACGCCTAAACCTGGAAGAGCCGTCAGCCTCCCAATGATGTCACAGGAGAAAATAGAGGTCCTGGACCGAAGTGGTGGCTGCAGAGAAGTGGATCTCAGCAGGACAACTCTGGATCCACTGGGTGGGTGAATATCAGAACTGTACAGAACCCAACATCAGGTGAGGCAGACCTAATCACGCATCTTCGGGAAGTGGCACCTAAAGCTTGAAGAGCTGTCAGCCTCCCAATGATCTCATGGGAGAAAATGGCACTGCTGGACCGAAGTGGTGGCTGCATAGAAGTGGATCTTAGCAGGACAACTCTGGATCTGCTGGGTGGGTGAGTATCTGAACTGTGCAGAACCCAACATCAGGTAAGCAGACCTAACCGCACATCATCGGGAAGTGGCGCCTAAAGTCGAAAGAGCTGTCAGCCTCCCAATGATGTCACAGGAGAAAATGGCGGTGCTGGACCGAAGTGGTGGCTGCAGAGAAGAGGATCTCAGCAGGAAAACTCTGGATCCGCTAGGTGGGTGAGTATCTGAACTGTGCAGAACCCAACATCAGGTAAGCAGACCTAATCGCACATCATTGGGAAGTGGTGCCTAAAGCTGAAAGAGCTGTCAGCCTCCCAATGATGTCACAGGAGAAAATGGCGGTGCTGGACCGAAGTGGTGGCTGCAGAGAAGAGGATCTCAGCAGGAAAACTCTGGATCCCATAGGTGGGTGAGTATCTGAACTGTACAGAACCCAACATCAGGTAAGCAGACCTAATCGCACATCATTGGGAAGTGGAGCCTAAAGCCGAAAGAGCTGTCAGCCTCCCAATGATATCACAGGAGAAAATGGCGGATGCTGGACCGAAGTGGTGGCTGCAGAGAAATGGATCTCAGCAGGACAACTCTGGATCCGCTGGGTGGGTGAGTATCTAAACTGTGCAATCAGTTATGCCATTTCCTGAATTCCATCAGTAAAGTGCAGCAAATCTACGCATATGCATGGACATGCCTTGGGCTATAAAGGTGTGGAAGTCTCTGTCATGAAATGGGCACAGTATGGTAGAGAGTTCAGCCTCAGCAAGAGGGGTAGTGTTCTAGCAGTACAGGAATGGAGGAGTGTTGCAGCACCAAGCAGCTGAGTGTGGTGCGGTTTAAAAAAAAGGGTCAGGTGTTTCTTTCCCCATGTATTTGAGGATAGAGCAGCCCATTGAAATGAATGGAGATTTGGAGGAGGCTGAGAGCAATAGAAAGGGCTTTTGAGAGTTAAGAAAATGGCGGTGCTGGACCGAAGTGGTGGCTGTAGAGATGTGGATCTCAGCAGGACAACTCTGGATCTGCTGGGTGGGTATCTAAACTGTGCAGGAAATTATAAAAAAAAAGGGGGGGGGATACAGTTCCTCCTTAATTTTGAGTCACTATTGACTCCAATGTATATAATAGTGAAATTTTGTAAAGATCTCCCAGCTTCTACAGAAATTTTGGGGAAATGAAAACTGTCAATTTTCTCATCCCTGGTGGCCAGATTATCAGTTTTGAGCATTTGGGGTAAGGAGTAGCGGAAAGGGTAAATTAAAAGAAACTGACTCTGTGTTGCACCGCCACCGGTCAGTCACTTGCCACATCCTAGCGCCTCCAATGGAGTGACGATCTGACTTTGAGCAATTAATAGAGTGTCATTGAAAGCTTCATTAAACCTTCCATAGACACAAGACTCCCGGGCACTCAATAAGCCGCGTACTCCTGTGTACGCACAGCTTTAAATGAATGCTTGGACAAATACTAGGATTAGGGGCCCACAGACCAAGCTTCACGCTGTGCTAATGAATTACAGGGCCAGGCGATTTCACAGTAAATTTGCCAGGACTGTTTCCAGAGCATTTTCGCTGAAATTAATTAGCCGGGGAAGAGGAAACAGGGTCAGCGAGATTGTCTTAAGCTGGCAGTACCTAATTATGCACACTTGCACATCCAAATATAGCAGCCGGCTAATGTAGGTATATTTACATAGAGGACTGTATAGTACAGCCGGCTCGGCAGTGATCAGGCACAGAAGATGAAATGTCACATATAATCAGAAGCGGCGTGTTCAGATAAAAGCAAACACGCTATAGTACAGTATCTGATGGCAGCGGATGTATATGGAGCGCAGGCTTTGCAGACAGATGCATGCATAATGAGATGGAGAGGTGTTCGAAGTGAAAACAGGATATATTTTTAACACAATGCACTGTGTCACCCACTTTTGGCCTAAAGAAGAGCAATAATTAAAGAGCGGGATATTGTTCTACATTTGGCAGCTATTGGAAGAACTCAGTACAAACTTTGATTTTGAAGAGTAAGCGGGTAATAGGCATAATCGCAGATCTCCGGAACCTAATATTTTAGGAAGTGTGTCTGCGCCCACCCCTAAAAGCCAGGTCGCTCCTCCTGCGGTGTGAGAAACGTGCATTTCTGTGTGCTTTTTCCGCACTGCACTGAAAAATGTGTAAGCAGGTGCAGTTGGCTATTGTGCCACTAGGTGGCTCTGTACCAGAATAGTGTCTGGTTACAGCAGTGTCATCAGGTGCTAGGTCCCTTTTGGTTAGCGCCCTTCTGCAGTGATGTCATGAGTGAGGTAGCATCCACATGTAAATCAGGTTGGGAGGCGCACAAACACAATTGGGGCATGGGAGCTAAACACCCTACACTGCTTGGATGTAACCAGCACACATAGGCCCAGGACAGGGCAGGAGGCCAGGGAGGAGTAGACCTGCACCCTGGAGATCCTTTCTGAACCTTAGAGAGTCCCGGGAGGAGTGTACCTATGGAGGAGGTGACTACAGAGAGCACAATCCTGTGAGTACTAATGACCTCGGTTGGAAGGAGAGTGTAAGGAATGGACTAAGCACTGGTGGTGGGACTCACCTGCTGTGTGGGCTGCAGTACCAGGGCTGACCAGCGGGTGCTCTCAGCAGCCAGAAGCTCACTCCTGCAATCAGCCAAACCTGGGGCTGATTGCAGAAGGTGTATTTAAGGAATGACCAGGCCTGTGATCAGGGCCTTGGTGTATGTTTCCCATGAGCCCCTGTACCTGGTATCCTGTGTTCCTGCCGCGTTGTTGACCCTGCTTTCATCCTGATCTCTGCTGAATGTCTCCTGTTGAACCCCTGGCTTGCCTGACCATCCTTCTGCCTGATCCTCGGTACTGCGCTGCCCGCTACCTGCTGAACCTGGCTTGTGACCCCGACCATTCTCTGCTTGCTCCTCCTGTACCACGCTTCCCGCACGATACCGACCCAGCCTGTCTGACTACGCTTACTTCACCTGATGATCCATCCATCCCGCACGGATCACCTCTAGTAAGTCTGCCTGCCTCTTCCCATCAGACTCCGTTCCTGCACTCCCCTGCCAGTACTCGCTACCACAGCCGGACGCACTCGGGGGTCGTGACCTGGTTCCAGTCTGCACCAAGTCCATCCCCACCATCAGGGGCCCTGGTGAATAGCAGGCTGGGACTTAGACCCCGCGCCCTGAGGAAATCCGTGCTGTGGGCTGCTAGAGACACCGCCAGGAGGCACCGGACAGTACCTTCTGGCCTACCTGACCATTCCACCTCTCCAGCTTGACTACGCCTGTGTTCCTGCACATACTAAGATTAGTGGAAGGTTGGTTTGTTCACTGTGTGTTATATATCTTGGTGGCTAATAATAATTCGTTATTATATCATACCTGAAGTCTGCGTTTCCCTGTGTCAGTCCACACATTTCTGGTCATTCCTAGATTCCTGACAGAGAGACTGTTAGAGAGAGAAAGCTGCTAAAACTGCTGCATATGCTTTCACATGTGACTGCTGCGGACCGTCCAAGTGTGATTGACTATGTATTGTCAAGTGGCTCTGCAAAATAAGTCAGTGTGATGTGACTGTTATGCCATTTCCTGAATTCCATCAGTAAAGTACAGAAAATATATGCATATGCATGGACATTCCTTGGGATATAAAGGTGTGGAGTTCTCTGTCATGAAGTGGGCACAGTATGGTGGAGAGTTCAGCCTCAGAAAGAGGGGCAGTGTTCTAGCAACACAGAAGCGGGGGTAGGAACTTGGTGCCAAATTTGGTCAGCCATGAAGCCCCTCTTACACGCGCTGTCCCCTTCAGATGCCCGAGGGTGCCTTTAATTCTTAATGGCACCACATCTTGCAAATGAAAGTCCATTCACTGACTACATGGTACCGCAATACCATGCGGTTTTATGGGGCATGTTTTTAAAAGTCGTGCCTGCCATACTTTTTGCGCGTTCCTGCACATTCTGCAGCACACACTGAAATGAGTAGGTTGCAAAAACGCACCATGCATGCTCAGGTGCACCTTTTATGGTTGGAACCAGACTTTAGGGCTGGTTCACACTGGATGCAACTTGGCATGCGATGTGCATGCACTGCAGCTTGCAAATCGCATGCCAAGTCGCACCCTTTTGTCCGCTATCAGAGCGGACATATTGGTGCGGTTCCAACTCGTTCGGAGCTGCGCCGATTTCAAAAGTAGTACATGTACTACTTTTGTTGCGATTTGCATAGACATCTGTCTATGGAGCCTTATGGCTAGAGTCACAATATTGTGGGTTGGGAAGGCGTGCAAAATCATGCATATTCCCGACCTGTAGGCAAGTGCACTGCTCCTTAGCAGACATGCAGGGTGCAAGTGCCATTAACTCTTAATGGCACCCCTACGTATTGTCTAACATGGAGCAATTTTGTGTGCGCCAAACTGCCTGGTGTTGCAGCACCAAGCAGCTTAGTGCGGTGCGGTTTGAAAAAAAGGGTCAGGTGTTTCTTTCCCCATGTATTTGAGGATAGAGCAGCCCATTGAAATGAATGGAGATTTGGAGGAGGCCGAGAGCAATAGAAGGGACTTTTTAAAGTTAAGATAATGGCGGTGCTGGACTGAAGTGGTGGCTGTAGAGATGTGGATCTCATCAGGACAACTCTGGATCCACTGGGTGGGTATCTAAACTGTGCAGGAAATTTAAAAAAAAAGGGGGCGGGGAATGCAGGTCTTTCTTTCCCCACTTTTTTGAGGATAGAGCAGCCCATTGAAATGAATGAAAATTCGGAGGAGGCTGAGAGCAATAGAAGGGACTTTTTAAAGTTAAGATTTTTCTTCAACCAGAGTGTAATGTCATATTATTGACATTGGCATTGGTTAGAGACAGAGGGACACACAGTGTTATGATTCCATGTGAAGTGATCCCCCCAGTATATCATGGCACAGGAACGATCTACCCTTGCCATGCTGCATGGTCCCAGAAATACGAAATAAGGCAATCCTCCGCTGCTGTTTTGACTGACATAATAGTACTTAAAACTGAACTTTCGAAGACCTTTTTTAATTTAAACTCCCTGAAAGAAAAAAAGTGTCATTGACACTTCTAAATTCTAAACTTCTTAATTTGATTCTTATGTACAATGGGATAACAAGAAAACACTGAAATGATGGTATTTGTTAAGCAGATGTGTCTATTTGCTGTTGCTAATTCATTTTAAATTGGTAAACTAGCCTGGAAATCTCATTTAGCTAAAATAAGTAACATAAGAAAAGCATAATCTTTAGCAACGTTTCACAGGGGTTTATTTAGGACACACCTGATATTGAAAGTCAAACCAGGAAACCATTTTCATGCCTAATTTTCTTGCTTCAGAGACATAATTGGTTCCTAGGGATGTGATGCCATCTGAATTCTAATGCATGGCGACCATCTCTAATAAAATATCAGCCTTTAGGTGATGGGTGCACATTGAAAGTTTCATAGACCAGAATTATAGTTTGGTTTTGTATAAATGGAGTGCAGGGCCAGTACAAGATGGGTGTTCAGGAGAATGGGGGTTTCACATATATGTAAACTCAATGATTAATATCTACTATAAGCTTGAACATATTAATGTAAGTGTAAATGTTATTGGACTGCTTAACACAACCTACATTAAATGCACCATAATGCCCATGTAATGCACAATCATTACCACACTCACTGGCATAAATGACTCCTAAATGACTTTCTTTAGAGGTTGCTTGTTGGGGCTGTTGAGTTTTAAAGGCTTACTTTAGCACTGAATTGGTTGGGGAAGGGTGGTTGTTAGAGTTGAGGGTTCTCCTTTGGGATTAAATGTTGGGGAAGGTGTTAAATGTTAAGGGCTTGCTTTAGAGGGTAATTGTTAGGAAGGATTTGAAGCTGAAGATTGGAATATTGTTGGGGGGATACAAAACCGAACACATTAGGTATGTTTAGTTTAGTTTAGTTAGAAATCTGATGAAGGTGGATGCCCAAAATTCCCTGATGAAGTCCATTGCTGAGACACAAAGGGCAGGTCCTTGGTGACATCATCATTACAACAACATACACCTGTGCGAGAACCATGTTTACCCGCATTGGGATGCATGGATGTTCTGTGCATCCCTGTGCAGGCAGGCCTATTAACGTCTATTGGGACACATCATCAATACAACAGCGTACACCTGTGCGAGGGCTCTGTTTACCTGCACAGGGGTGCATCCCTATGCAGGCAGTCACATTGATGTCTATTGGAAGGCAGTGGCTGCATGGACACAGCTGCTGCCCCAAAATTGACATCTATACAGGTGCACGGCCCTGAATGCACTCTGTCTGCGTTCAGGGCTGTGCACCCGCATTGCTGTTAAATTGGCAGTAGCAGCTGTGTCCATGCAGCCACTGCCTCCCAATAGACATCAATGTGACTGCCTGCACAGGGATGCACCCCTGTGCAGGTAAGCACAGCTTTCGCACAGGTGTACACTGTTGTATTGATGATGTCACCAAGGATCCGCCTTATGTTTCTCATCAATGGACTTCATCAGGGTCTTGTGGGCCTCCATCATCAGATGTTTAAAATCTTTAGCATAAGAAACACCCAGATGGGGGGACTGTTTTAGGGAACCCATGCTTATATGTTAAAAAACAACTTAACATTATGTACAACACAAAAAATACATTTTAAAAGAAATTGATCATAAAAAAATAGCATACTTATACTAATTATAAGAAACGGAGTGGGAAATGATATTATCACAATGAATAAAACAATTTCACAGTGAGTAGCAATACTTTATATGTTACTGATAAAACAATTGGCGTCCAGATCCACATGTAACCGTATGGAACAAAAGTCTATCAAAAAAATCCAAGGAGTTTCAAGCTGAGAAAAAAGATGATATCGAGTTACTACCATTATTCCTATGAATTTTCATCTTATAGCTTTGAAATTATGAAACATTTCAAATGTAATGGTAAGTTATACATTTCCAGTCCTTTAGATATGATTGATAAGGGTCAGGAAGTCCCCCCAACGCGTCCCTGATGTGCTTCCAAGGCTGTAGGGGAATATTTTTTTCACATTTGGTAGACCTGCCCTAAAGTGACTCTACCCGCAACCTGTAGGAGGCCCTATTGCATAAACTCTGCATGACCCTCACCAAGAACTAGAGGAGGTTAGTGGGATTTGTGTTCCTGTGATCCTTTTTAGGTGGAGGTGTGGTAGGCTTCCCTTAATAAATGAGTTTTCAAGGATCGCCTAAAGGCGGACAGGGTAGGAGCTGACCGGACACACTGGGGTAGAGCATTCCAGAGGATGGGAGAGGTTCGGGAAAAGTCCTGGAGGTGAGCCTGGGAGAAGGTAACAAGGAAACTGGAGAGCAAGACATCTTGGGAGGTTTGGAGAGGATGATTCAGGCAATATCTGCAGATGAGGTTGGTGATATAGCTGGGGGCAATGTTGTGCATAGCTTTGTACATTGTGGTTAGTATTTTGAATTTTATACATTGGGCTAGTGGAAGCCAGTGAATTGGCAGAGAGGGGCAGCAGTCACGCATCAATTAGTAATGTGTATAAGCCTGGCAGTAGCATTCATAACAGACTGAAGAAGGTATAGCCTGTGTCAAGGTAGGCCAGCGAGGGGGGAGTTGCAGTAGTTAAGGTGGGATATAATCATGGAGTGAGTAAATTGTTTTGTGGTGTCCTTAGCCAGGAAGGGACAAATTCTGGAAATGTTGCAGTGGCAAAATTTAGCCAGTGGTTGGATGTGTGGCCAAAGGAGAGGTCAGAGTCTAGGATTACATCTAGCACCCTGGCATGTGTGGAGGGACCAATGTGATGGCATCTCAGAGGTTGCCATTTCAGTCTGCATCCTTGAAAAGGGTTCTACTGCATAACGTATGAACCTTTACAAAAGTTGTAAGATCTAAGAAATCTACACACATCTTACTATTGTAAATTTATAAGTCAATGGAATATTATTCAAAGAATCTAAGAATTGTATTAGAAAGGACTCTTCCCCCATTACCATGTAATCAACATATATCAATGTACCTCCCCTCAATAAACCAACTTTGGGTTGGTGTTACATTGATAGATTTATTTATTTTCCTGCATTGCCATGGTGGTCTTCGTTGAGCCTCCACGGCAGTGTTATAGTGGAGCTGCTCATGCATCAAACCCCTGTAAGTGATTTTTGGCAAATATCACCAAGTTATCACCAAACATACCCAATACTCTCCCTCACCAAGTCTATTACCATTCCATCCAATTCTGATCCATGATTTCCAAGACTCTGCTTTGCTTCTTTATTTCTTCCATGCGCATATAATTCTCAGGTCCTCCACCATCCTACAAGTCAAAGGACTGGGTTACCAAAGTATGACTCTTGATGAGAACATAAAACCTGACCAATACAATGCTATGGGTTCTTTTTATGTACACAATGGCACTTAGATCCATAGACCATTATATCCTATTCTGACCTAGTTAGCGTCCCACAAAGCACCATGTTTGTGCTCTGGCCAGGGTGGATTTGATTTAAATCAAACGGATTTAAATCACTAGTCAGTAAGGCTTGATTTAAATCCTAATTTTCTACATAAAGACTAATTCTTGCTGGTATAACTTTAATATGCAAGTAGATGAAGATTTTTAGAACAACAACTTTTCATATTAGTTTTTTTATCCCCAGTTTAATAGGTTAATCATTCATATTTGGACAACTTTTCTGTTGTACTTAGGAAGGAGAAAAATAATCATTACCTTAATAATAACAATTTAAATAGATTTATTCAACTGAAACAATAACATTCCAGCATATGCGATTTGCTTAAACATCCATGTTTAACTAATTTGGCTAAACAAAATATATATATTTTAAGAAACTTAGACTGTCAGCCCCTTCCTCCTCACACTTAGTTTCACTTTCTTCTTGTGCAGATCTATTCCACTCCAAACAATCAGAAAAATATTGTTTCTATTCTATTCACTGAACTTCTTGAAACTTAGCACTGAAGGGGTTGATTCTGTATTCATAGCAGGGGCGGACTGACCATTTGGAAACTCGGGCACTGCCCGAGGGCCCGGGGTCAGTAGGGGGCCCCATGAGATGCCCCTGGCACCTTTTTCATAGGCTTTTTTGAGTTTGGGAAAGGACACAGAGGCCCCATGATCCCCTATTGCCCGGGGGCCCCATGAGTTGTCAGTCCGCCCCTGATTCATAGGTTTGTAGAAGTTAGGATGAAGGTCTTTTTCTTAACTCTGTTCATGTTATAACATTTTTGCTGTGAAGAAGAGGCATGTGATCTCCGCTGAGTCAAATTCAATTTTGAGAACTGCAAAAGTAAACCAAGCATCTGTGATAATATCTTGTAGGCAGAGAAACTGCCCAATAATCTTACAGAAACCTCTGGAAGAGCATGACATTGTGAATGGATTCATGGAATTTATTTACCAAAAAAATTAAACATATACAGCCTTATTCTACATAATTAAAAAACTAATCTTTATTTCATGATGGAATAACCTTTGGATGGTAATATATTTTCCTCAAAAAGCATTTTACTTAAAATAATCCGATTTAAATAAAATAAAAATCTGATTTAAATCAAAAAAATCCAATTTAAATCAAAAAAATCCGATTTAAATAAAAAAAATCAGATTTTTTTGATTTTCTTTTTAAAAATTATTGATTTTTATCCACCCTGGCTCTGGCACTTCGTGATGCACATATCCACCACCATCTCATCCCTTATTTCCTTCTCTTCATTCTTCTCTAGACCTTTCTGACACTCTTGCCCCATTTCCTGCATTTCATGTTGAATTTGAATGCCTTTGTACTGTCTCTTAATTCTGAGTTATAAATCAATAAAACCTTAATGTTAAAAAAAAAAGTTAGCCAGTGGTGTTGGTGCAAATCTTGCATCCTTGTCAGAACCCATAATTTGTAAAAACAATGGATTACTGAACCATTACTGAGGAAGTTGTGACATAAGGCAAAGTCTAAACAGTTGATGAATAGTCTTGTTGTTCATTTGTTCAATTATCCCTTTTTCTTATATAATATTCAAATGCTAGGATACCATCACCATGGCCAATGCTACAATAAATTAAATCTTTATGTTAACCAAGCTTTACAAGTGTTTGGATGACATGCTTACCATGTCATGTCACCCTGCTAAGAGCTACCATAGCTACCATCAACCGGCATTGACAAAAAAATTACAAAAAGGGAAACTCATTAAATTTCTAACAAATTGTACTCTTGATCAAGATTTTTATTTTGCACAAAAAGCCTTAGAACGTTTTGTAAAACTAAAAGATTTAAAAAAAAAAAAAAATAGGCTGCATTTAGGGGTGGTAAAAGCATTGCACGTAGTTGCAGGGTGGCCACATTTGCTTGAATGGGTCGCACTTCGCAGGCATTACACCCGCCAGCTAAGCTTTGCAGCTGCGACATGTGTACACCCCCGGCCGCTGCCTCTGCAGTTAAAAAGGGTAGCAGTTGAGGGGTGGTAAAAGCATTGCATTCGCTTGCAGGGCGGCCCCATTTTCTTGACTGGGTCGGACTCTGTAGGCATTACCCCTGTCAGTTAAGCTTTGCGGCTGTGGCATGTGTAGACCCCTGGCTGCTGCCTCTGCTGCTAAAGGAGGTTGCAGTTGAGGGGTGGTAAAGCTGTCTGTCAACCATGGGGTTTTACCTCCCCTGCCTCTACAGCTAAGGGGGTAGCAGTTGAGGGGTGGTAAAAGCACTGCATGTGGTTGCAGGGCAGCCCCATTTGCCTTAATAGGTCGCACTCAGCAGGTATTACACCCTCCAGCTAAGCTTTGCAGCTGCGACATGTGTACGCCCCCGGCCGCTGCCTCTGCAGCTAAAGAGGGTAGCAGTTGAGGGGTGGTAAAAGCATTGCATGCGGTTGCAGGGCAGCCCCATTTGCTTGAATTGGTCGCACTCAGCAGGCATTACACCCTCCAGCTAAGCTTTGCGGCTGTGTCATGTGTACTCCCCTGGCCGCTGCCTCTGCAGCTAAAGGGGGTATCAGTTGAGGGCCGATATAGGCATCTCTCAACCATGGGGTTTTACCTCCCCTGCCTTTGCAGCTAAGGGGGGTAGCAGTTGAGGGGTAGTAAAAGCATTGCATGTGGTTGCAGGGCAGCTCTATTTTCTTGAATGAGTCGCACTTAGCAGGCTTTACACCCGCCAGCTAAGCTTTGCGGATGCAGCATGTGTACAGCCCTGGCTGCTGCCTCTGCTGCTAAAGGGGGTATCAGTTGAGGGGTGGTAAAGCTGTCTTTCAACCATGGGGTTTTACCTCTCCTGCCTCTGCAGCTAAAGTGGGTAACAGTTGAGGGGTGGTAAAAGCAGTGCATGTGGTTGCAGGGTGGCCCCATTTGCTTGAATGGGTCACACTCAGCAGGCATCACACCCGCCAGCTAAGCTTTGCAACTGCGACATGTGTATACTCCTGGCCGCTGCCTCTGCAGCTAAAGGGGGTAGCAGTTGAGGGGTGGTAAAAGCATTGCATGTGGTTGCAGGGTGCCCAATTTGCTTGAATTGGTCGCACTCAGCAGGCATTACACCTGCCTGCTAAGCTTTGCAGCTGTGACATGTGTACACCCCCGGCCGCTGCCTCTGCTGCTAAAGGGGGTATCAATTGAGGGGTGGTAAAGCTGTCTGTCAACCATGGGGTTTTACCTCCACTGTCTCGGCAGCTAAGGGGGTAGCAGTCGAGGGGTGGTAAAAGCATTGCATATGGTTGCAGGGTAGCCCCATTTGCTTGAATTGGTCGCACTCAGCAGGCATTACACCTGCCTGCTAAGCTTTGCATCTGTGACATGTGTACACTCCTGGCCACTGCCTCTAAGGGGGGTAGCAGTTGATGGTAAAAACATGGCTCAACCTCTGGGTTTTACCACCCATAAACCACATGTGTCATCAAGCCCTTATAATTTAGCTAGGGTGTGAAAGGGTAAAAACTGTTTGCCAGGTTTTCTTTAGTCTGTGATCCCATGGAATGCCCTACAGGAAGTGAGGGGAATCCCCCCCAGTAGGGACACAGCCAAGTAAACGTTTGCCTATATTTTTAGGACCTTCAGAAAGAAACGCCAATTTGTCTAATCTTTATTGTCAGATAGGAAGTGATCATGTAAATACGGGAGATGAGACTCTTGCTACAGAATACCGGAACACAGAACTAATGCAAGTGCTATCTCCTGCAGTAGGATAATATCATGGGGGCAGCCAGGCGGCTGTGACTGCGGGAGGCATGCCGATACTAGTGATTCACGCAGCCCTATTGTTGGTTCTTAGCGCAGCCCAGAAAATTTATAAATTACCCCCTTGCTGGAAGTACGAGGCGTCTAATTGTTTCTTGCTGAACTGAGAAAGGGGAAAACTCAGCCTGATTCCAGTAATTTCCAAATATCTCATTACTGGATTTAATTAAGCTTCTCCACTAGGTCTATAAACACCGAGATCCCACTAGGTTAGGCTTCAGAAAGAAGAGTTGTGCAAAGCGGTGATTCATGGCGGGGTTTGCTTGTGCGATCCATGGCAAATGGGCAAACACGTATTATATCGCATGGGCCATTGTACTGTTCTCTAAAGTGGCACATTCTGCAAACCTTTCATTTCACCATTTGACCTCTGCAAAAAGGTTTTACCCCCTTCATGACCAGGACATTTTTTTTGCTATTCAGCACTGCACTACTTTAACAGGCAATTGCACATGAATTTATATCATTGTTTCACACAAATAGAACTTTTTTTTGTAGTATTTAATCACCACTGGGCTTTTTCTATTTTTTTCATTATAAAAGAAAAATATAGAAAGATTTAAAAAAAAATCATTTTTCTTTTTTTGTTTCTGATATAAATTTTGCAAACCTATAATCTTTCTAAATGTAGGCCAAAATTAAATCTGCTTTAGTAAAAAATAACCCAAATCAGTGTATATTAATTAATCTATGTGAATATTATAGTCTACAGACTATGTGACATATACAGTGGGGAAAATAATTATTTGATCCCCTTCAGATTGTGTAAGTTTGCCCACTTACAAAGAAATGAAGGGTCTATAATTTTTTATCATGGGTGTATTGTAAATGATAGACAGAATATCAACCAAAAATCCAGAAAAAAACACATGATACAAATGTTATAAATTGAGCTGCAATTCAGTGAGTAAAATAAGTATTTGATCCCCTACCAACCAACAATAATTATGGCTCCCACAGACTGGCCTATGTGCCCTTGTGGTACGCAGATTAGTCCTGTCAATGTAAGAAGGTGCTCCTAATGACAACTTGTTATGTGTATAAAAGACACCTGTCCACAGAAACTCGTTCTTCCATTCAGACCTTACCATCACCATAGGCATGACCATAGAGCTGTCAGAGGACGTCAGGGACAAAATTATAGACCTGCACAAGACTGGAATGGGCTACAAGACCATCAGCAAGAAGCTTGGTGAGAAGGAGACAACTGTTGGAGCATTTATTTGCAAATGGAGTAAATACAAAATAACCATCAATCGCCTTCGGTCTGGATCTCCATGCAATATTTTGCCTCATGGGTTAAGAAGAACGATCATGAGAAACATAGGGGATCATCCCAGAACAACACAGGAGGAGCTCGTGAATGATCTCAAGGCAGTTGGGACCACAGTCCCCAAGCAAACCATTGGTAACACACCTCCGCCATGGATTGTATTCCTCAAGAAGGCACATGTACAGGCCCATCTGAATTTTGTCATTGAACATCTAAATGATTCAGAGAAGGATTGAAAGAAAGTGTTGTGGTCAGATGAGACCAAAATTGAGCTCTTTGGCATTAACTGGACTTGCCATGTTTGGAGGAAGAAAAATGCTGACTATGACCCTAAGAGCACCATCCCTACAGTCAAGCATAGAGGTGGAAATATTATGCTTTGGGGCTGTTTCTCTGCTAAAGGTACAGGCCGACTTTGCCGCATTGAGGGGCCAATGGACGGGGCCATGTTTCGTAAAATCTTGAATGAGAACCTTCTTCCCTCAGCCATAACAGTGAAGAAGGGTCATGGATGTGTCTTCTAGCATGACAATGACCAAAAACAGACCACCAAGGCAACAAAGGAGTGGCTCAAGAAGAAGCACATTAGAGTTATGGAGTGGCCTAGCCAGTCTATTGACCTTAATCCTATAGAAAATTTATGGAGGGAGATGAGCCAAGCGACAGCCAAGAAACCTTAAGGATTTAGAGAAGATCTGTAAAGAAGAGTGGACCAAAATCCCTCCTGAGATGTGTGTAAACCTGGTAACCAACTACAAGAATCATCTTACCTCTGTGCTTGCCAACAAGGGTTTCTCCACCAAATACCAAGTCATGTTTTGCTTGGGGATCGAATACTTATTTTACTCACTGAACTGCAACTCAATTCATAACATTTGTATCATGTGTTTTTCTGGATTTTTGGTTGATATTCTGTCTCTAGCATTTAAAATACACCTATAATAAAAATTATAGAACCTTCATTTCGTTGTACATGGGCAAATTTACAAAACGTGCAGGGGATCAAATAATTATTTCCCCCACTGTATTTGAAGATTGATCAATCCTGATGCACTGATGGTTTAGGACCACTTTTTCAGCAATGTGAGCTACAATAGCTCTTCTATTGGATAAGACCACATGGGCAAGCCTTTGCTCCTTAAGTGTGCCTATGAGTTTTGGCCACCCATCACCCAGTTGCTAGGAATCCAGTTTTTCTCCCTTGGACCACTTTTGGTCAGTCTTGACCACTGCAGTCCGGGAACATCCCACAAAAGCTGCAGTTTTGGAGATGCTCTGACCCAATCATCTAGCCATTATACTTTGCCCCTTGTCAAAGTCACTGGCATCCTCACCCTTGTCCATTTTTATCAAAACATCAACTTCAGGGATAACATGTTCACTGTTTTCTGTGATATTGTAATAGTATTTTATTGTTAGTGAGTCTACTGAAGGTGCCTGTGGTGGCCCATGGTTCCTACTTCCAACATTTTCAAAAGTGTTGAAAGCCTATATCCCTTACTGGAACTGTGGGTTCTTACTCTGACTCCTATGTCACTGATGTGTCCTGTAGTGGCATAGGGGTCAAAGGATGGAACAGTGAATAGAGAAGTGAGTATACTATCTAATTTATTGTAGAGGCTTTCCTTAAGTTTTTTTTTTTTTTACTCAACAGCATTGCCAGAATGCCTTCAGTGGGGCAGTACCCATTATGTGCCATTGGCTTCTATTGCTATCTTTCTCCACATTGGTAAGCCAACATGTCTTAATATTTGTCTTGCTGACTGGTGCAACTTGCACAGTATATGAAGAGAAATCACTGTTGGCATCCATAAGTGGGGCAAGGGATTAATGCGTACCCTGATTAAAGAGGCCCTGTCACCAGACCATTCATTTCAACAACAATCTGTAAGATTATATGTGCATGTAATGTATTTTATGCATGTGTTTTACCTCTAAAAGCCTCTATTCCGCAGTCATTCAAAAGCCCTGAGACCATTGCTGAGCGCCACCCTTTTGGATGAGTTATCAGCAGCCCCCGCAGACTCCCTGTCATGTTTCACATGACTGCCTTTAAGTGTTTTCCATATTTTGTCTCTGCTCCTCCTTTTCCTTTGGTCTAGTTAATGCTGTATAGATAGCCCACCCTTTTTCCCAGAAATGCATTGCAGATCTAGCCTCATGTCATGAAGCAGGACACATTATGATCTTTTGACCTATCAGATGTTCATTGGTGTAAGATTCTCTCAGTTTATGGAATAAATTTCACAAGATCTACAAGTTATCATCTTGATTGAGTCACTGACTTTGGTATCCAACTGAGATGGAGTTATCGCTATCTCATCACAACTGTAAGTTACAGAGATCACGCTTTCAATGCTTAGATTGGAGAGACAGAACAGTCAAAAGATCAGTGAAATGTCTTCATAGGAACCTTGCTGGCTTTGGATACACAGTGTGATGTTGTATGGACAGCTACAGAGAGTGCAGCCATCTCTACACAAGCCTGTACATGTCTGCAAGTATATCTCAGCATAACACTCATCAGTGTCAGGACAACTTATTGATGTGAATGTCTTACAACTGAAAGTTTATGCACTGCGTCTGTATGCATTAGCACATGGCTTGTCTGTAAACCTTACAAGAAAGTAAAGAAAACCTTTCTGCAATAAATGCCTAGGAAACCTTAGCTCACCCACAGAACAGCTGATACATTTCTCTGTAAATTAACTATCAACCCCTCTCCTTGCTAACATGATGTTGCAGGAAAGCAATATACAGTCTGGGGAAACTAATAAACAACCACAATCAGAGCTTCATCCAGAGCAGGACTTAAACCCTGAATTATACAAAAGAGAAAAACGCTTAACAAAACCAAGCTAGAAAGTGCAAGAGAATCTTAATGCTGACAAGTTAGAACTGCTGTCTAATATCAATGACTTATGGTCTAATACTGGTAAATGAATGTCTGCTCTCTCCCAACAATCTCATGAGCCAATACAACTAGAGGGCACTATCCAGCAATTTAATGTTTCTTATAAGAATTATCAAAGACTGTGTTAAATATATTGCTCTCTTAAAGCTGTACAACACTCAAGGGTCATTGGAAGAATTAATGAGTTTTGAGGAGCTCCATCTTGAAAGAGACAATTTAGTGGTGTGAACAAAGACAAAGGCAGAAGTGAGAATAACACAGCTCCATGAATCCAGATCTTATCACTCTGCGTCTACTAGACGCTCCTGAAGATCTCCCAAATCCATACAACCAAGGTCTTCTACACTCAGTCAACAGCTAATAAAAGCCCGGGCTGATGCTGAAGCTTCTAAAAGTCAGGCAGCTTTCGCCCAAAAGAAAGTAGAATTGGAGGCTCAGGCCGCAGAAATGGAGGCTCGAGCCGCACATAAGAAAGCAGAAATGGAGGCTCGAGCCGTACAAATGGAGGCTCAGGCCACATATAAGAAAGCAGAAATGGAGGCTCAGGCCGCACATCAGAAAACAGAAAGAAGCTGAAGCCACACGCCAAAAGGCAGAAATTTAAGTTTTGGAAAAGCATGCCACAGCCATGGCAAGGTTAAGGGTCTTAGAACAAGCCACTAAAATTAAAGAGACAACAGTTCCAGACACTCAGTTGTATCTTATCTCTCAGATTCTTCACACACCTCTCCAGAACATCAACTCCCTGTCACAGCAGCCAAAGTACTCAATCAAAGTCTCTTCTCTGCACCTACTGTACCTCAAGACGATTTGCCCTTATATCCTCCAATACATCAGACTGCAGCATCTCAGCTAGCCGCAGACACTGGTGTGTATTTAATAGACAGTCCATCATACTTTGGCACCAACAGAGTACCTCCTAGCAAACGCGCTACTCTACAAACTAACATGCCAATGAACTTTAAGCCAGCTCGGGCATTGAATGCCTTAGCAGAAACATTCAGCCACTGAGTGTCAGTATTACAGCAGTTCAGCCTGTTTAGTGTCACTAAACAGGCTGAACTGCTGTAATACTGACACTCAGTGGCTGAATGTCTCCTTGACATGGGAACTCTGCTATACTGAAGTTTCTATCTGCCAAACCCAGCTCTGATGAAGAAGGGAGCACCCTTCGAAACACGTTAGCTTTTATCCACCTCCTTTGGATTTACCTGTAACCCTGGGGGGATTATGGTTAATTTATGCCTGTTTTACGTCACTTTTGTGAGTATATTTCCTAAATAAAATAAATTAGTCACTATTTATTGAGGTAATGCGCAAGGTTTGTGTGCTCTTTCTTTCATCCTCTTCTACAGTTTTATCAAGCTTCCCCAGCTTCATGATAGAGCTGCACAACCTCTGATCACCAGCGGATGAACACGCTGTTTGTTACTAATACCCGTTTGATCTGAGTCTTTGAGCACAGGAGATAATGAATATTAGGAGAGCCAGTGGTCTTGTAGTTACTCCTCTGAATGACAATGTGGAAATATCTTTGCCCACTATCACTGCGTGCAACCAGATTCCAAGCACGAAAAAGGAGATCCCTACTCCTGAAGCTGCTTTTCACCATTCTCACTTAAAGCACATAGCCAACCGAATACCAGTCCTCGATGAAAGCGCCGATATCCTGCTGTTACTCAGTCGAGACATCCTAAGGGTACACAAAGTTCGTCATCAAATCAATGGTCCACACAATGCACCTTATGCTCAGCGTCTGGATCTAGGATGGGTCATCATAAGCAATGTCTGCCTAGACAAGGACAGAAGGTCCTACTCAGTCTCTTCCTTTAAAACACATGTCCTGTCAAATGGGCGAAGAACTTGTTCTGCACAACAACTGCATAAATATATCATGAAAGAAAGACTGTTTGAAAAAGGTGCACAACAGCACATCATACAAGACAATAAGAAAGTTCTTAATCTCTGGGATGACAACATCGGCAACACAGTGTTCGAGGTAACCACTAAAGACAATGAGTTGGCAGCTACCATAGAAGACAAAGAATTCTTGAAAACCTTGAGTAAAGAGTTCTACAAAGATGATTCCAACAGTTGGGTAGCACCTCTACCATTTCGTACCTCAAGAAAGAGACTACCAAACAATAGGGTACACACAGAATCACGGATTGATTCTTTAAATTGCAGTTTGAACCAGAAGCCTGAGATTTAAAGGCACTTTGTGGACTTTATACAGAAGGTGTTTGAGAGAGATCATGCTGAGCCTGCACCTCCTCTTACGGAAGGAGAAGAATGTTGGTATCTACCATGCTTTGGTGTCTACCATCCTCGCAAGCCTGATCAGATTAAAGTGGTCTTTGACTCAAGTGCTCGTCATGAAGGTGTCTCCCTCAATGACAATCTTCTCACTGGGCCTAATCTGGACAACAATCTCATAAGAGTTTTACTTCGCTTCAGACAAGAGCCAATTGCTGTTACAGCTGACATTCAGCATATGTTTCATCATCGTCCGTGAAGACTACAGAAACTTCCTCAGGTTCCAATGGTACCGCAATAATGATGTCAACGATGAAGTCATAGACTACCGAATGAAGGTACATGTTTTCGGTAACAGTCCTTCTCCTGCAGTAGCAATGTATGGACTGAGGAAAACAGCTCATGAGGGTGAGAAAGAATTTGGATCTGATGCACGACAATTCATCGAAAGGAATTTCTATGTAGACGATGGACTCAAATCTCTGCCCAATGAAGAAGAAGCTATTGACCTTCTTACTAGAACCCAGAACATGCTTGCCACTGCAAACCTCAGACTTCACAAAATCATCTCTAACAGCAACAAGGTCATGATAGCCTTTCCTTCTGATGACCATGCTGTCAGTGTGAAGAAATTCCAACTAGGATCTGACCTGTTACACAACGCAGTCTTGGATTGCTTTGGAATGTTAAACAAGACACATTCACATTTCAAGCCTCAGCCTGTGACAAGCCCTTCACAAAGCGAGGACTATTGTCTACAGTAAACAGCATTTATGATCCCTTAGGTTTCATTATACTGCTCTCCATTCAGGGTAAAATACTTCTCAGACAATTTACTTCTGAGAGTTCAGACTGGGATACCCCCTTACCCAAGGAGAAACAACAAAGGTTGGAATCCTGGAAAAAGTCTATAAAAGCATTAGAACAACTACAGATACCACGCTCTTACACCCAAGCATCCTTAAAGAATTCCACCAGAAGAGAGATTCATGTCTTCTCCGATGCATCCAACGAAGCCATTGCTGTGTTGGCTTGTCGTCGAACTACGGATCCCAGTGGTGAAGTGGGTGTAGGATTTATCACGGGCAAGACCAAGCTCACACCAAAACCTGCACATACTATTCCAAGGCTTGAACTTTGTGCAGCTGTGTTAGCTGTGGAAATTGCTGAGCTTATAGAACTTGAAACAGATGTTGAAATAGACTACTTTGACTTTTATACAGACAGCAAAATAGTGCTCGGATATATACACAATCGCACAAGACAGTTCTACGTGTATGTCGGTAACACAGTGGAACGCATACAGAAGTTCTCTACACCTGGACAATGGCACTATATTCCCATTAGCCTCAATCCTGCTGACTGCGACAGTCGTGCAGTACCTACTACTGCATTTCTGGACACATCTTGGCTATGTCCACCATGAAAGAAGGTTCTGCACACCTTTACTCCAGGCCTATAGAGGAACTGGTACTTCTTTTGTCCAAAGAGGAAGACAAGTCATCAACCTGATTTAAAGGGAGGTAAGAAGGAATCGTGCATGTTGCTGTCTTCCCCTCTGAATATGAATTTCCTTGTCTCAGCCTGGACTTTCGAGACAAACATCTGCAAGTATTATGCTAAATGTTTGCATTGTTTTCCTTTGTTCTTCCCTTCCCTCTTGTTTTGCAGATGTTCCTGGAAAGAATCTTCATTATTTATATTGGACTTGAACTAAAGTTTGTTATAATAGAAATCATAGATTTCGACGGGGAGTGTCATGTTTCAAATGACTGTAATATTGACTGTCATATGCCTTTAAGTGTTTTCTATATTTTGTCTCTGCTCCTCCCTTTCCTTTGGTTTAGTTAATGCTGTATAGATAGTCCACCCTTTTCCCCAGAAGTGCATTGCAGCTCCAGCCTCATGTCATGAAGCAGGACACATTATGATCTTTTGACCTATCACATGTTCATTGTTGTAAGATTCTCTCAGTTTATGGAATAAACTTCACAAGATCTACAAGATATCATCTCGATTGAGTCACTGACTGTGGTATCCAACTGAGATTGGAGTTATCACTATCTCATCACAACTGTAAGTTACAGAGATCACTCTTTCCATGCTTAGATTGGAGAGACAGAACACTCCCCTTAAAGTGTTCCTAAACTCAGGACTCTGTATTCACTATATCTGGATTCCCACAGTACACAGAACATGGAAATGCAATTACTTTAGTAAATATAAACTGCTAAATACCTTTTCCTCAGCAGTTAGAGCAGTCTTGTGAATTATATCAGTGTCCAGTAGAGCACTAGTTGAAGCTTGTTGGCGAAGTTTTCCTTCTCCCCTGACTGTCCTATGAGGCTGCATAATCCCTGACCCTCTGTCCAGACAGCACTTACTGGCCCTGTGCTGATAACATGCAACCTCCCCCAAAAAAAAAAATCTTTAGCAATACACACTAAACTAAACATGTGCAGCTCCCAAGGTTCTGTTCTATCAGCAGATGGATTGGGGACAGTAGAAGAAGGGGATGATCAGAGAAGACAGGATCAAACAGCCTTTTTACACAATGCCGAGGATTAACCTCTTTGCTCCACAGTGAGTATAACAATCATTTTGTAGAGAGCTGTGCAAACTGTTGGCGCTATATAAATCCTGTATTATAATAATAATAATAAGAAGAAACATACTGTATACAGTGAAGGAAATAAGTATTTGATCCCCTGTTGATTTTAAATGTTTGCCCACTCACAAAGAAATGATCAGTCTAAAAATCGAAAGGTAGGTGTATTGTAACACTGAGAGACAGAATAGCAGCAAAAAAATCAAAAGAAATGCATGTCTAACAAATGATGCACTGATCTGCATGTTCATGAGGGAAATAAGTATTTGATCCCCTTCACAAAACATGACTTAGTACTTGGTGGCAAATCCCTTCTTGGCAATTACAGAGATCAGACGTTTCATGTAGTTGGCCACCAGGTTTGCACACATCTCAGGAGGGATTTTGGCCCATTCCTCTTGGCAGATCCTCTCCAAGTCATTAAGGTTTGGTGACTGACGTTTGGCAACTCGAACTTTCAGCTCCAGCCACTGATTTTCAATCGGATTAAGGTCTGGAGACTGGCTAGGCCACTCCAGGACCTTAATGTGCTTCTTCTTGAGCCACTCCTTTGTTGCCTTGGCCATGTGTTTTGGATCATTGTCATTCTGGAACACCCATCCACGACCCATTTTTAATGCCCTGGCTGAGGGAAGAAGGTTCTCACCCAAGATTTGACGGTACATTGCCCCGTCCATCGTCCCTTTGATGCGGTGCAGTTGTCCTGTCCCCTTAGCAGAAAAACACCCTCGAAGCAGAATGTTTCCACCACCATGTTTGACAGTTGGGATGGTGTTCTTGGGGTCATAGGCAGCGTTCCACCTCCTCCAAACAGCGAGTTGAGTTGATGCCAAAGAGCTCGATTTTGGTCTCATCTGAACACTACACTTTCAACCAGTCCTCCTCTGCATCATTCAGATGTTCAGTGGCAAACTTTAGATGGGCCTGGACATGTGGTTTCTTGAGCAGAAGGATCTTGCAGGCACTGCAGGATTTCAGTCCTTATCAGCGTAGTGTGTTACCAATTGTTTTCTTGGTGACTGTGGTCCCAGCTGCCTGGAGATCATTGACAAGATCCTCACGTGTAGTTCTGGGATGATTCCTCACTGTTCTCATGATCATTGACACTCCACGAGGTGAGATCTTGCATGGTGCACCAGACCTAGGGAGACTAACAGTTGTTTTGTGTTTCCTCCATTTGCGAATGATTGCACCAACTGTTGTCACCTTCTCACCAAACTGCTTGGCGATAGTTTGGTAGCCCAGTCCAGCCTTGTGTAGGTCTACAATCTTGTCCCTGACATCTTTGGACAGCTCTTTGGTCTTTGCCATGGTGGAGAGTTTGGAATCTGATTGTTTGATTGCTCCTGTGGACAGGTGTCTTTTATACAGGTAACAAAATGAGATTAGCAGCACTCCCTTTAAGAGACTGCTTCTAATCTCAGCTTTTTACCTGTATGAAAGACACCTGGTAGCCAGAAATCCTGCTGAATAATAGGGGATCAAATGCTTATTTCCCTCATGAACATGCAAATCAGTCATCATTTGTTAGAAATGCATTTCTGTTGAATTTTGTGTTACTATTCTGTCTCTCAGTGTTACAATACACCGGACATTCGATTTTTAGAATAATTATTTCTTTGTGAGTGGGCGAACACTAAGAATCAGCAGGGGATCAAATACGTATATCCTTCACTGTATACAGACTGATTTTACTGTTGTAGGTTTAGTAACACTTTAATGATAGCTGCCACATAATGACAATCTAAGGTATTCTCTTCTGCTCCTCCCTCTGCAGCTACAATAAAGGTTAAAAGAGTAATTAGACACTCCCAAAGGAAGGGAGGGCTATGACATGCAAGGAAGGGAGATGTGCTAGGGAATTTAATCTCCAGGAGTAGTCACATTTGGTAGCAAGTTCAATGGTACATTTTAGGTCATTAAAAATTATTTATGGAAAGGAAAGACACTGGAAGATAGAATTATTCTTGATTTTTCTGCATTTTTTAGCTTGCTGACAGTGTCTCTTTAAAGTATGCCTGTGAATGTCTGAATGTGGATGAAACATGTGATGAGGCGCTCCCCAAAGTGTAATGAGTAGGAGACACAGCTGGACTGATGAGGCCAGAATGCCGGGCGTTGATTGTGCTACCCTGATCTGACTTTCTGACTTTGCTTTGCTAATCCTTTTGCGCTTATACATTTTTATCATTCTTTTGCAGTTCAAGAACTGTATTTTGCTGTAATCACTGAGCTTTTGTACCTGGGCTTTGTCCTGAACCACATCTTTATTCAATGACCTCTGTGCTTTCCTCCAATACTGAAAACCTTGTTATAGACAGCACTGAAAAACTAAAGAGAAAAATATGTAACGAACGAGCAACTTGTGTGCGCGTGTGATAAATGCGCCATGCTGTTACATTTATTCTCTTTTTGTACCCTTGCATGGTAAATATAAAAGGGACTGTAAAGAGAATGTAAAATCAGATAGAAGATGTGCGGTCAGTGGTCAGTAATATATGCTGAAAGAGAAATGTTCTACTTCTGTTCCAAATTTCTCTTTTTACTGTATTAAATCTGTAGATTGCAGCCATCCTACATGCACGGCCATCAATCATTCTTCCAAATGGATCTTCCCCAAGCAAGTTCACATTGGGTGAACTTACAGATAGTGTTACTAAACCCAGGACCCTGCATTCACTATATCCATTCTACAACGTTACATAGAACATATAAATGCAATTATTTATAAACTGTTAAATGCCTTTTCTCATCAGCAGTTAGAGCAGTCGTGTGACTTCTATCAGTATCCAGCTGAGCACTGGCTAGTCTTGTAGGAGGAGATTTCATTCTGCTCTGACTGTCCTGCATAACCAGTGACCCTCTGTCTGGGCAGCGCTGATTGGCTCTGTGTTGACCATTTGAGCCAAGCCTTGTGACTTCTATCAGTGTCCAGCAGAGCACTGGTTGAAGTTTTCATTCTCCCCTGATTTTCCTATGAGGCTGCATAACCCCTGACCCTCTGTCCGGATTGGGAATTTTAATAGGATACTCCAAGATTAGAACTACTCACAAATGATCTCTTAATTAAGCACTGTTGAAAGCAGATAGCAGACCTCGCTTTAGATTGTAGCAACAAGTAGTTTAGGAGTGAGCAAAGTCTTTTGCAGTAGCAACAGTTGGGCAAGCTCTACAGAACACCAGTCAATTTTCCCTTTGTAACAGAACCGTCCCCAGACTGCACTTGGGTACTTCCGTTAGGATACCGCTTCCTTGTCCGAACACCGACCACAGGCACCACAGCTGACCATACAAGACTAGACGACACCAGTTTTGAAGTAAACCAGGAAATAGACTACTTTATTTTAACACAGATACAAGATATATACATTCAAGGGAATAACCCCCCCCCCTCCTGCATAATGACACAGGGCGGGGCAATCTACCTTTAGTAACAAGAGACACACCAACAGACAGTCCCATCAGGAGGGAGGGCTGCTGGAAACACCCCCCACCAAGCCAATACACAAACACATACATCCCATAATAGTTTGCTCCCAAGCAAGACACACAATAGAACAATTGGATGCAACCACATGACATTGAACACTCAACAACCCCCCACCCCAATATTATGACAGACCACCCTGTACCCATAACAGGCACAGGGTGACTTACACATAAGAGGAATTTGGGGAGCTGAGACAGGGGCCTCCCCACCTCTCCAAAGTGAGCTGTGTTCCATTAGCCCCCCCACCCAAAGTGACTCCCTTCACACCCTTCTTTTCAGACCCACACTGACTATGAAGCACCAGAGGGGCAGCAAAGCTCACAAAGTCCCCAAGATCTCTCAGTGTCTGTACTCACAAGGCCCAAGAACAGAATGGTAGCCTCCTTCCAATCTTCCAAGCGACACCCTTCAGTGACACCAGACAGTTCTTTGGCAGACAGCTCACCTCAGTCAGTTCACCGAAGAACCAGGGTCACTCTTTCAAACTTCAGGCCCTCAGGTCACCCACCTGAGGCCGCATGGCAGCAAGTGCCAGTAGAATCAAGCCTGCCTTTAGCCTGGCTTAGTGCAATCCTCTCCAGGAAAGACCCCGTGCCATTGTGTTCACGGAAGATAAATACCACTACCAGCATAAAATGGAGCGACCCTGTTCTGCAATTGGCCAGGGCTGAATCCATATTCATGCTGCTCATTTGCCTAGCTCCCACCCAGGTTCTGGCAGGCTCTGGTTGCTTTCAGCACCTGTGACTGTGAGAATACTCCAACAATAACTATGTCTGCAGTCCCTGTTCATCCAATGATTTTCCACCATGCTCCTTCGATTCTTCAAAAGAGAGCCAGGTGGTGCCAACAGGGCCACCCACACCTCAAATTTCAGACAATTCAGCAGGTTTTAGCTGAAATTCAAATCGTCTATGGCCAGCTTTAGTGGGAGGATCAAAGGCAAAATTGATGCTTGGGTTACAAGAACGTTTCTAAGAAGGGTTAGTGTGAGAATTACAAGAAAAGTTATTGTGAGGAAGCCCCGAGGCATTACTCTCAGCACTGGAAGCTCTACATCAAACCCTAGCACTGGTCTCCTGAAAGCTGAAAGTTTATATATTGATGGTAGGTTCTTCCACCTTGGTGCTGACCCTTCTTCTTCTGTTGCACTAAGGAATTAGTGTTAGGTTTTTTGCCTTTTCTACAGAAGTTTGCATAGAGCAGGAGGTAAGGAGAGCCTTTCAGATCAAGCCTCCTCTAGAGCGCACCCCATGAGGCCAAATTCTCATCGTCCCTCACAACAGATGATTCAGGAGCTCCTACTAGTTCGGACAAACCACAAACTCCCATCTCATTACTGAAGTAAATATTCTACATGAAATATTTGTGATCACAACTTCATTTAATTTTTTTTGTATCCAGGTTCAATGTGGACTCCCGGAGCTGCAATATATCAAAGCACGTGAGTGTCACCGTTGTTGGCAGTAATAACATTTGTTAGTAGGTCGTCCATCAATCATTCCATAATGTGCGACTGACTCCCTCTGGCACCAATTCCTGTGTTCACCACGATGCATATTTCTGTGTGTATTTATATATATTCTGTAGGTAGACATCTAATCACTTCTTTCTTTTCCTCTCCTGCTTCCGTGTTGTTGGAACTGCAGAAGGTAAATATTATTATTATTATACAGGATTTAAATATATATATAAAGATAAAAATATTGATCCTGCTTTCGAACCGCAAAAGAGAGCAGCTTAAAAGCAATGTATGATGGTTGCTGGTCCATTTTACTTACTTTTTATGTTTAGAAGTTTATCAAGTGATGCTTTATACCAGTGGTCTTCGAACTGCGGCCCTGGGGCCGGATGTGACCCTTTGCTTGCCTTCCCACATGGAAGAAAAATGTATTTGAAATATATTTTTTAAATATTCTTCCCAAATATATTGACATATATTTGAAATACTACAATTTTGGCCATATTCAATATTTCAACATATATATATGTGTGTATATATATATATATATATATATATATATATATATATATACATACATATATACTTTATGTTGAAATGCGTTTTTATTACAACATATATGAAAAATATTTTTAAAAATACATTTTCAAATATACTGTATGTCTTTAAAAATACAAATCTACATTTTTGGAATGCATTTACAAATATATGTAATTTATATGTTAACATTACTTTTTTATATGATATAATCTGAAGAATATATTTAAAAAAAATATATTTTTACAAATAAATATTTTTAAAATATATTCTTTTAACATATAAAAAAGTTATTTTAACATATATTTTTTTACATATATTTCAAAATGCCTTCCAAAAATGTAGATTTGTATTTTTAAAGACATACAGTATATTTGAAATTTATTTTTAAAAATATTCTTCATATATTTTGTAATAAAAACGCATTTCAACATAGAGTATATGTATTGAAATATATATATTGAATATAGCCAAAATTGTATGTATTTTTACAAATATTTTTCATAAATTATGTAACAAACGCATATCAACATAGAATATATATATATAATACAGCCAAACTTCTAGTATTTCAAATATGTCAATATATTTGGGAAGAATACTTTTTAAATATATTTAAAATATATCTCTCTTCCATGTGGGTATCTCAACCCGCTTTGTGTTTGTGGGTGTATATATATATATATATATATATATATATATATATATATATATATATATATATATATTTTGAAATATATTGAATATGGACAAATTGTAGTATTTCAAATATATGTCAATATATTTGGGAAGAATATTTTTAAAATATATTTCAAATATATTTTTCTTCCATGTGGGTTTATCTATCCCTGGGGCCTATTCCTTAAGACACACTGTTCTGCCAACTGATACAAACAAAATAGGTCACCATTTCTCCCACTGACACCAATAATGGGGCAGTATTCCTGTGACAGCCAGGTGCCCACTGCACGTGCGCGAGAAGCGCTGCGCTTTGTGAATGGTCCAGTGTCTTCTGGGACACATGACAGGTCCCAGAAGGCTCCGGGCCATTCACAAAGCGCAGTGAGCACCCGGCTGTCACAGAAGCCGCCGCGGGAGGAAGAAGGAAGGACAACTCCGTGGAAGTGGGAGCGAGTACCTGTCAAATTCAGGTACCCGTTCCCCCTCCCTCCCCAAAGGTCCGCAGTCTCTGGTAATCTCCTTTACTGTCTGCAGTCTCTGGTCATCCCCTGCACTGTCTGCAGTCTCTGTTCATTCTCTGTACTGTGCGCAATCTCTAGTCATCTGTACTATGTCCACAGTCTCTGGTCATTCCCTGTACTATGTCCGCAGTCTCTGGTCATTCCCTGTACTATGTCCGCAGTCTCTGGTCATCTCCTGTACTATGTCCGCAGTCTCTGGTCATCTCCTGTACTGTGTCCGCAGTCTCTGGTCATCTCCTGTACTATGTCCGCAGTCTCTGGTCATCTCCTGTACTATGTCCGCAGTCTCTGGTCATCTCCTGTACTATGTCCGCAGTCTCTGGTCATCTTCTGTACTATGTCTGCAGTCTCTGGTCATTCCCTGTACTATGTCCGCAGTCTCTGGTCATCTCCTGTACTATGTCCGCAGTCTCTGGTCATCTCCTGTACTGTGTCCGCAGTCTCTGGTCATTCCCTGTACTATGTCCGCAGTCTCTGGTCATCTCCTGTACTGTGTCCGCAGTCTCTGGTCATTCCCTGTACTATGTCCGCAGTCTCTGGTCATCTCCTGTACTATGTCCGCAGTCTCTGGTCATCTCCTGTACTGTGTCCGCAGTCTCTGGTCATTCCCTGTACTATGTCCGCAGTCTCTGGTCATCTCCTGTACTGTGTCCGCAGTCTCTGGTCATTCCCTGTACTATGTCTGCAGTCTCTGGTCATCTGTACTATGTCCACAGTCTCTGGTCATTCCCTGTACTATGTCCGCAGTCTCTGGTCATCTCCTGTACTATGTCCGCAGTCTCTGGTCATCTCCTGTCCTATGTCCGCAGTCTCTGGTCATCTCCTGTACTGTGTCCGCAGTCTCTGGTCATCTCCTGTACTGTGTCCGCAGTCTCTGGTCATCTCCTGTCCTATGTCCGCAGTCTCTGGTCATCTCCTGTACTATGTCCGCAGTCTCTGGTCATCTCCTGTCCTATGTCCGCAGTCTCTGGTTATCTCCTGTACTGTGTCCGCAGTCTCTGGTCATCTCCTGTACTGTGTCCGCAGTCTCTGGTCATCCCCTGTACTGTGTCCGCAGTCTCTGGTCATCCCCTGTACTGTGTCCGCAGTCTCTGGTCCATTTCCTGTACTGTGTCCGCAGTCTCTGGTCATCCCCTTTACTGTGTCCGCAGTCCATTGGTTCAGAATATTTTTTTCTTGTTGTTCTCCTCTAAAACCTAGGCGCATCTTATGGTCAGGTGCGTCTTTTTGAGGGAAAAATACGGTATATGAATCTCCGTACGGCCATAGTAACGAATGCAATGAATCCGGAAAAAGTTTATAAAATAACAAATGCATTAGTTTTATTTGGATGACATCTCATGATGCGATAGTAGTTCAGGTCCATGGGGAAATCAATTCAATCTTCAAATTCGTTCAGTAATTCGGATTCAAGTAAATTTGTGAATTATATTGAATTTGTGATTGTCACAATGGGATTTATTTACTAAAGCTGGAGAGTCCAAAATCAGACTCCCCTCTGCATAGAAACCAATCAGCTTCTAACCTCAGCTTGTTCAATGAAGCTTTGGCAATGAAACCTGGAAGCTAATTGGTTTCTATGCAGAAGGGAGTCTGATTTTGGACTCTCCAGCTTTAGTAAATAAACCCCAATGTGTCAGTTCAGTTCCACAGTCTAATGCAATTCTTAAGTTTGAAAAATTAAGGGCCGCCGAATTTTGCATGATTTATTCTGTTGTGCCCAGGGGCGGACTGACCATTTGGAAACTCGGGCACTGCCCGAGGGCCCGGGGTCAGTAGGGAGCCCCATGAGATGCCCCTGGTACCTTTTTCATAGGCTTTTTTGAGTTTGGGCAAGGACACAGGGGCCCCATGATCCCCTATTGCCCAGGGGCCCCATGAGTCGTCAGTCCGTCCCTGGTTGTGTCGGAAAATATTGAATCCTTCCAAATAGTTTCAATATATAAATATTGAATCCACTTAAAAAAATATACAGCAATCTTTCGAAAAACTGCCAATTTTTTTGTTAATCCATCTGGACCTACGAATATATGAAACAAATGCCGAATATAACTAAATGAATTTTCAAAATTAATCGGTTCAACCAGGGGCAAACTGACAACTCATGGGGCCCCCGGGCATTTAGGGATTATGGGGCCCCTGTGTCCTTGCCAAAACTCAAAAAAGCCTATGAAAAAGGTACCAGTGGCATCTCATGGGGCCCCCTACTGAACCCGGGCCCTCGGGCAGTCCCCGAGTTTCCAAATGGTCAGTCCGCCCCTGGGTTCAACATAACGAACATGATGAAAAGAAATTCTTCAATGAACGAATGCATCTGAAACAAAATGAAAGTTTTCATCGCGCACATGTGTACTATAGATCAGTAAGTTACCATGGTGTGTGAGTATAACCCGCGCAGAGGACTGATCAATTAGGCTGGCTGCTGCTAGCAAAATCACAAATATGTACCGGTAAACAAATATGTGAGTGCAAAGCATAAAAATGGCTGCGCTGCTTCTCCCAAAAACTACTTTAAATAGTTAATTAAATAAATAAATGAACTCCATACTACACAAAGGGTCCCCGTAAATGTGCGTGTACTATAATGCCCCGTGGGCTGGCAATTTTATCCCTTTTCCCCAGTGACTAAATCCCACATAAACCAATAAGTAAAAACAAGGTGCTTAAACGACAATAGTGCTAAAAATAGCACATATACAATGCCATGAAACTGTGTATACAGTAAAATTGTATAAAACTATCTATCTATATATATATATATATATATATATATAATGTCCCAATAATTGTGCAAACATATAAAAGTAAAAAATAAAATTTTAAGTTCCAAAAAAACCCCCATCCGCATTTGGTATGAATATTAAGTGATACAGTAGTAAATCTTATCCATAGCAATTCTCTGTGCGAAGTGCTCCAATTAGTGCTCCCCCTCCAGAGCCCCACTCACCACAGGTAATTAACCACCTGGAATGGTAGGACAAATATCGCATGAGATGTTGCAGCGCTCTCCTGCAGGAAAGTTGGCCATCTGTGTGGTCTTGACACCTCTATACGCTGATGACAGACTCCATAGTGGATCAATCGTTTGCGACAAAACTCCTCCAGAACCTCCACAGTACTCCTCCACCACCGTAAAAACATCAAAGGGAAACTTCCATAGCGTAACACCGTATTTATTAGGTAAAAAAACATTTAAAATTGCACTTACATAAAAACCATGTGTATGGCACTTTAAATCTCAGCAAAAAGCAATTCCTTCTCAGAGGACAAGTGTAGCGCTATCAAGCCCCACCCTACATGTTTCGTCGTATTACGTCATCAGGTGTGAAGAAGAAGCGGAAGCTTGGAAACAAAATCACCTGACTTGCCTGTGCTCCCCCATTGGACACTGCCTCCAGCAGTTTGGCGCTGGTTGCGGCTCACATGGCTGACAGCTCACAGTCTGACATGGCCATCACAGACTGAGGAGTGGAGCACTACCATCGGCTTACCCCTGGACATCTCCATTGGGCTCAGATATCACATCAATATATATCTACAGTTGCAAGAAAAAGTATGTGAACCCCTTGGGATTACGTGGAGTTTTGCATGAATTGGGCATATAATGTGCTCTAAACGTCATCTAAGTCACAACAATAGAAGAACACAGTCTGCTGAACATAATACTACACAAACATTAGATGTTGCCATGGTTTAATTGCACATAACATGTAAACATTCACAGTGCAGGGAGGAAAAAGTATGTGAGGCCCTAGCTTAATGACTTCTCCCAGAGCTAATTGGAGCCAGGAGTGAGCCAACCTTGACTCCAATCAGTGTGATGATATTGGATGTGTTGCTGACAGCTGTCCTGCCCTTGAAAAACACACACCTGTTTTGGGTTTACTGGTTTCAAGAAGCACTGTCTGATGTGAACCATGCCTCGCAGAAAAGAGCTCTCAGAAGACCTACAATCAAGAATTGTTGACTTGCATGAAGCTGGAAAGGGTTACAAAAGTATCTCCAAAAGCCTTGATGTTCATGTGTCCACGGTAAGACAGACTGTCTACAAATGGAGAAAGTTTAGCACTGTTGCTGCTCTCCCTAGGCGAGGTCGTCCTGTAAAAATGACTGCAAGAGCACTGCGCAGAATGCTGCATGAGGTAAAGAAGAATCCCAGAGTGTATGTCCAATTCATGCAAAACTCCACATAATCCCAAGGGGTTCACATACTTTTTCTTGCAACTGTATATACATACTACCTTTGTGAGTTATTACTGTTTTTATCAATTATACCCTGTTTTTAAAGTACTACACCTAGGCTGGCGCCCCCATTTTTTACCTTCTGGTGCTAGAACTACTGCCCATGACCTGACGTTTGTTGTGATACTTCACATGTGTGGGACGATCGCTGCTTGTGTGCGTGGCCAACACAGGTGTTCGTCTTTGCACGTGAGCATGGGGGGACGGGGGAACTTTAAACTTTTTTTATTATTATTATTTATTTATTTTTATACTTTTGTTTTATTTTTATTTTTTTTTTTCACTTTAAAGCAGAGTTCCACTCACTCTGTAAAAAAATAAAAGTCAGCAGCTACAAAAACTGTAGCTGCTGACTTTTAAAAAACAGCCACTCACTTGTCCCACAATCCCACGTTGCCCCCGCTGCAGCCCTTTTCACCGGCCGTCCTGTATTCCAGGCGCCAGCATCTTCAGTGCTTGCGACTTCACATGCGCAAGTAGCGCTGCACTTCCTGAATGGCCCCGTCGTCTTCTGGGACCTGTCACATGTCCCACAAGACTTCGGGGAGGCAGGGTAGGAACACAACTTCCATTTCCGATCACCTAGGCGATCGCAGCGGAAGTGGTACCCCTCCCCCCCCCCACTTGCTAATCCTTAATGGGGAGCGGGGGACCAATCTTTAAAGCGGAACTTCCCCTTTTAGGTGGAACTCCGCTTTAAGGCTCCATGCACACGGGGCATTTTAATAACGTAGGTAACGTTAGCTGTGTAAAGACACGTTAAAAAGTTAGTTTTTTTTAGCGTTTTTGCGTTAGCGTTTTACTGTGTTTTTTCATGTGTTTTTGTGTTTTTTCGCATTTTTAGCACCCTAAAAAAATTGGGGGGGCAAAAAAAGTCCAAAAATGCCGGCTTGCCACGATTTACCGCGTTTTTCAGCGTTAGAGCGTTTCTACGGCTAAAAAACTCCTCTAGAAACTCACTAGTCCTGGATTTTTTTTCAGCCAAAAAACATCCCTGCCAAAAAAAGTTGATTCCAGTCTATGTGTGTATGGACACATAGGATAACATGCTGGGGGGTTTACTGGCTGTAGAAAAAAACGTCAAAAGCCAAAAACAGCTGCTGTAAAAACGTTCCGTGTGCATGAGGACTTATTGCTATCACAAGGAATGTAAACCTTGTGACAGCAATAGGCACATGACAGGTACTCTTTATGGAGAGATCTGGGGTCAATAGGACACCAGATCCCTTATCTGCCCTCAAAAGCATTTTATCACACCAAGATCAGCATGATCAGATGTTTTTCATTTTTAAAAATGGCGCCTTTTACATCCGGGTAAGCTGGAAGCAGGGGCGGACTGACAACTCATGAGGACCCCGGGCAATAGGGGATCATGGGGCCCCTGTGTCCTTGCCCAAACTCAAAAAAGCCTATGAAAAAGGTACCAGGGGCATCTCATGGGGCCCCCTACTGACCCCGGGCCCTCGGGCAACGCCCGAGTTTTCAAATGGGCAGTCTGCCTCTGGCTGGAAGTAATAAAGGTCATCACTTCTGTTTCTCTAAATCATAGAGCCAAATGCAGAGGTTCCACTCTTTGTTTGGCTTGATGATCATCCAGTAGGACAGCCCGTTAAAGCCACGGAAGGAGGCGGGGGGGGATGTCTCCTCTCGCTGCTTGAAAGAGGTTAGTTAGCTGATCAGATTGCTTTTACAAGAGAGCCGACCATCGGCTCTAAAAATGGTACCGGGATGATGCCTGCAGCTGGAGGCACCATCCTGGTACAACCACTTAACGCCAAATACCTTCCTCTGGATCAACTGTGGGTATATGATTAAAACTTTTGTTTTTATTTTAATGGTTGAACTGGATGGACTTTTGTCTTTTTTCAGCCAGACTAACTATGTAACTATGACGCACATGTATATACCCTAATTCCATCTATCTTGTGGCCCATCCAGCAATGTCTCAGGTCCTTCCTCTTCTTTTCCACCATCGGGTAGTCCATTTCCTGTACAACTCCAACCTTTCCTCCTGTGAGCTAGCCTGCACAGTTTTGCAAGTATAAAAGAATCCTGAAATGAACATAAATGGATTTTACATAAGTTAATATGGTGACTTTTATCCTGAACACAATTCTGATTTAGAGCTGTAGATTTGATTAATGCATTCAGAAGGTAGCTCAGTGGTAGAGACACCTAAGGACATTCCATGTTCTCAGCATGGAAGCAGTGGTGGGTGGGTGAGCTTGGCATGCAGCTTTGAAGATGCTCAGGAGAAAGGACTATTCCACAATGATTCCTGACTATATACGTATATAGCCCCACTGAGAAGGTCCACATCCTTCCTGCATTCTTGTAAAAGGACCATTAGCTACAGCCTGGGATTATAAAGATTCAATAAGCCATGCATGAGCTTGGCTGTGGATTCGGAAAGGCTTGCTTGTATTGTGCTGGTTAATTGGTTTATTATTATTAATCTCTGCTTTCATATTATATCACAGGCTAAATGTATATTGTAGTTTCTAGTTATTGTACCCTCTGGTAAATGTGCAATGCAGTTACATATCTAATCTGTTACATAGTTATAATAGTTGCGGAAAAAAGACAAAAGTCCATCCAGTTCAACCATTTAAAAAAAAACATTCCTACACCCACAGTTGATCCAGAGGAAAGCAAAAAAACCCAGCAAAGCATGATCCAATTTGCTCCTGCAGGGAAACAAAAATTGCTTCCTGATCCCCCAAGAGGCAATCAGATATTCCCTGGATCAACTTCACCTATAAATAGTATCCAGTTATATTCTGTGTATCTAGGAAAGAATCCAGGACTTTTTTCAAGCAATCCACTGAGCTGGCCAGAACTAGTTAGTGCGATCTTTGTTAAAGTAGTATTAAACTCCCAGTTTTGTAGCCTAACACATGAAGTACAACAAAAAAAAAACATTCCTCAGTAAACTATTTGTTAAAATACCTACCCCAACACTTGCAGTTTACAACTTTTAATGCTGCTGGCTCCTGCTCACTCTGTGCTCCTTTCCTAAACATCCGTTATTCACAGTGAACAGTGCAGTCCTTAGCTTGGAGAAGGGAAGGTAAAAGAGCAGGGGGGTGCTCTGCCATCCTAGGCTATGAGGCTGTGTGTTTCTATTGATGCACACAGTGTAAGGCGACACAACTGTAGGCCCTGCTTGCGGGGGTGGCTCCATAGGATCCTGCAAGAGCAAGGAGCCACCCTGAAATAGGAAAACTGGGGCAGCGGTCATCGCAACAGCTTAAACTGGAACATAGGCAAGGATTAAAAGACAAAGAAACCGCATACTCAGTAAGTGATTAAATCATCTGCTAAAAGTGCTTAAAAAAATTGAGGGTTTAATATAATTTAAGTTTATTATTTGTATTGATTTTTAAACTTGTTGTTACTGCTGTAATACAGTCCTTGTATTACAAATAAACATTTTTTTCAGCACACACTCATGACACGATTCCTAGCGTACTATAGCTTCTAGCTTGCCTTGAGGCTCCCCTTCTGAAATTGAAACTTAAAGCGGAGTTCCACTCACCGGTCAAAAAATAAAAGTCAGCAGCTACAAAAACTGTAGCTGCTGACTTTTAAAAAACAGCCACTTACCTGTCCCTCGGTCCCGTGGTGTGTCCCCCGCAGCCCGTTTCACCAGCAGTCCTGTATTCCAGGAGGCCGGCATCTTCAGTGTGGCCACCCGGCTGTGACAGCTTGCGGCTTCACAGCCGGGTACCCACTGCGCGTGCGCGAGTAGTGCTGTGCTTCATGAATAGTAAAAGAGATATAAACGAGCGCACCTATAAGGAATAAATAGCAGCTGAACATAAGGTAACCAAACACCCTAAAGAACCAATATATCATAAAAATGCAGCGCTATGAGTAGATGAGGAACTGATACATATATCAATACAATGAGTAAAGGAATTAGTCCATGCAGCAGTAAATAATATAAAGTGACTTCAAGTGCTCTCCTTTAATTCGTATTTTCCTGATATTCAGGCGTTGTGCGGAATGGTGCAGAAGAAATGCGCACTCACCAGAACGCACAGATAAATGAGCGTTTGTTAAACATATGTTCCCCTCTGGATCGTTAGGAAAAAGGTCTGTAATGCGATAACCTCCCTCCAGGACTCCTGGTTGCTCCTGTCTGTTCCCTCAATAGGTGGCTTGCGGACTTCTCCTTACAGCATGCCCCTTGCCCAGTAGATGGATGAGTGGCTGAAAATTGATGCTCCCCAGGGGAGTCAAGACAAGGACATACCCATAGTGTAGTAGGTGATAGAAAAATTTATTAGCATATCAAGCTACTCGATGGTGTACAGCAGTATGTATAAGCGAATTATGGACTAACCGTCCAGATTGAAAGATGGCCGCCGGAGCTCCACGATGCTCCGACGGCGTGACGTCACGGCGTTCTTGGCTCCTCCTACGCGTTTCGTGCACACGCACGTCGTCTGGGGGGAATTGCCAATTTATTTAACAAACGCTCATTTATCTGTGCGTTCTGGTGAGTGCGCATTTCTTCTGCACCATTCCGCACAACGCCTGAATATCAGGAAAATACGAATTAAAGGAGAGCACTTGAAGTCACTTTATATTATTTACTGCTGCATGGACTAATTCCTTTACTCATTGTATTGATATATGTATCAGTTCCTCATCTACTCATAGCGCTGCATTTTTATGATATATTTGTGCTTCATGAATGGTCCTGTAGTCTTCTGGGACCTGTCACGTGTCCCAAAAGACTACAGGGAGGGAGGACACCTTTCTGCTTCCGATCGCCTAGGCCAGGGGTCTGCAACCTTTAAGATATAAAGAGCCACTTGGACCCGTTTCCGAGAGGGAAAAAAAGACTGGGAGCCGCAAAACCATTGCAACATTTAAAACAAATCCGACACTGCATATATTGCAAAAAGCGCTCTGGTCATGAAGGGGGTTTAAGGGCCCAGTAAGCAAAGGGTTAATCAGGGCCACAGTGTATCGTCATAATCACAATCATAGCCTTAGGTCAGTGGTGGGCAACCTTTTTTTTCAACTGAGCCAAATCTCGCCAAAACCACGATTGAAATTTATTTTGAGAGCCACATTTTTAAAACTGAAAATACATCCCCCATATAGTAATTCATCCCCCATAGTAATTCATCCCCCATAGTAATTCATCCCCCATATAGTAATTCATCCCCCATAGTAATTCATCCCCCATATAGTAATTCATCCCCCATAGTAATTCATCCCCCATATAGTAATTCATCCCCCATATAGTAATTCATCCCCCATATAGTAATTCATCCCCCATAGTAATTCATCCCCCATATAGTAATTTATCCCCCATATAGTAATTCATCCCCCATAGTAATTCATCCCCCATATAGTAATTCATCCCCCATAGTAATTCATCCCCCATATAGTAATTCATCCCCCATGGTAATTCATCCCCCATATAGTAATTCATCCCCCATATAGTAATTCATCCCCCCTATAGTAATTCATCCCCCATATTAATTCATCCCCCATATTAAGTCCCCAAGTCCCCCCTGTGTCAATTCACTTACCTTTGCTCCGCGCGTTCCTCTCGCCGTGTTCCCGCGCCGTTTCGGTGTAGCATGAAAATCTGTCTCCTATGAGGATCTGTCCCCCTCGACGTATCTGCGCATGTGCCAGTTTCAGGCATTAGCAGCCGATCGGCGATCCCCGGCACATGCACAGATACGTCGAGGGGGACATCCTCATAGGAGACAGATTTTCATGCTACACCGGTCTTCAGGGCGGACTGTGAGAGGAGCCTAGCGGGAGCCTAGCTCCGCGGGCCGGATTAAAAGATCCGCCGGGCCGTAGTTTGCCCATTGCTGCCCTATTGCCTGTCACCTGGTGGGCAGTGTGCTCCGGAGCCACAGCCAAGGTGAAAAAGAGCCGCATGCGGCTCTGGAGCCGCGGGTTGCCGACACCCGGCCTAGGCGATCAGACCGGAAGTGGGAGTGGGTACCTGTCAAATTTGAGTACCCCAAAGGTGCCAATCCTTAATGGAGAGCAGTCCTTAAAGCGGAACTTCCCCTTTTGGGTGGAGCTCCGCTTTAGGACAGAGCCAACTATATAAAACAGAAGGGAGGGGGAGGAGTCACTGCTCTGATTCACTCATGTGAGTTTGTAAAGTTCAGCTTAAGCTATTGGACCCTGTGAACAACAAACATTTTCAACAAAGGATAGACAGTTTATCGACATTAGAGTGATTAAAATAGGTAACTAAGTTACCTTGTTGCAAATGCCAGGGAATGTTCCTGAAATCCCGACACTCACTAGAACTATAAAAGCCATTTGGATTAGTAGTGGAAATATCTTCAACATTACAGGAGCAAGTGCATTGGAATGTGATTCTAGCCATACCATGTCCTGGAAAAATTAGAACCTTAGACACGAGTTATGAAACATCTCTTTCCACACTAAAAAAGGGAAACCGAGGTTCAAAATAGTTTTTCTGACCACAGAAAAGAAGAAATTCATCTAGATTTTCAAAATTTGAAGATAGACTCCCCAAGGAATATAAGTATTTTTTTTTACAAACTACAAAAGGGGAAAGTAAAAAAAAGAAAAAAATATCCGGCATTTATCACTGCAAAGGCAAGCAGGTGAAATTACGCTCCATTTTCTAAATAGAATAATAAAGAAAAAGAAAATATCAAGATTTGCATAAACAACGTGCGTACAAATGCATTTTGTTAACAAGCTGCTCTCCCAGGGGTGTTTAATCCTAATTTGAAAATAAGAAATCAAGGCTATTTATCAAAATCAGCGGGGTAAACTCCCACCAGCCCGAGCCCTCGCAGCACTTCCAATCCACAGCCTTCTGATTCCAGAAACAAAATGTTTTCATGCTAGGAAGCCACGAAGCTACTCAGTGATTCAGAGCAAATCAAGATCTTTGAGACATCACAGCCTGCGCAAATTTATTTGCATTAGCTGTAATTTTAGGTTTTCTATTTGTGGCCTGTCTGTAGCGGCGGAGATTATTCATGTTAAAGCTAATTGTTCTTAGCTGACTGCCTGGCTATTTAAATATGGGAATTTTCCTCTGCTTGTTTACATGAAAAAAAAGGCTTGCCAAATTTGTGACAGCTGAGCTGCTTATTTAAAGCCTAATTATGTGTTGGTGTAGTGTGTATATGTATTATATATGATATGTACAGTATATACTAGAAAAAAAATAGTCAAGGTCAGGCATCTATGCACACAATCCTGAAGAAGCCTTTTAGCAAGCAGTATCTGTAGGAAAGAGAGTGCAGAGACTATGATGGCAGGTAGTATGTGTAGGAAAGAAGTGTGGAGGGTATGACAATGTGTGACAATGGGCACTATGTTCAGGAGAAAATGGCAGAGGATATGACGGTGAGCACTATGTCCATGAGAGGAGTGAAGAAGGTATGACGGGGCAGTATTTGTAGGAAAGAAGTGTGGAGGGTATGACAATGCGTGATAAACGGTAGTATGTTCAGTAGAAGATGGCAGAGGATATGATGGTGAGCACTATGTGCATGAGAGGAGTGAAGAAGGTATGACGGGGCAGTATGTGTAGGAAAGAAGTGTGGAGAGTATGGCAATGCGCGATAATGGATAGTATGTTCAGGAGAAGATGGCAGAGGATATGATGGTGAGCACTATGTGCATGAGAGGAGTGAAGAAGGTATGACGGGGCAGTATGTGCAGGAAAGGAGTGCAGAGGGTATGACGGCAGGCAGTAGGTGCAGGAAAGGAGTGCAGAGGGTATGATGGCAGGCAGTATGTGTAGGAAAGAAGTGTGGAGGGTATTACAATGCGTGACAGTGGGCAGTATGTTCAGGAGAAGATGGCAGAGGATAAGATAGTGAGCACTATGTGCATGAGAGGACTGAAGAAGGTATGACGGGGCAGTATGTGCAGGAAAGGAGTGCAGAGGGTATGATGGCAGGCAATATGTTCTGAAGAGGAGTGCAGAGGATTTTACGGCAGGCATTATGTGCAGCAAAGAATTGCAGAGGGCATGATGGCAGACAGTATGTGCAGGAAAGGAGTGCAGAGGATATGACAGTGGACAGTATGTGTTGGAGAGGAGTGTATGACAATGTGTGACAATAGGCAGTATGTTCAGGAGACGTTTACGGAGGATATGATGGTGAGCACTATGTGCATTAGAGAAAATAAGAAATGACAGTGGGCACTATGTGCAAGAAAGGAGTGCAGAGGGTATGACGGCGGGCAGTATGTGCAGGAAAGGAGTGCAGAAAGTATGGCAGCAGCCAGTATGTGCATAAAGGAGTGCAGAGGTGTTGCGCAACTGACTGTGAAGCCTGAGATGACAAGGGTGGCCTCTTGCGCAATTCTCACCCAAGCACCGCTGGTAGTAGAGACAGGGATTGCTAGGGCAGTGGAAGTGCACAGGTGCCAGGAAGCTGTTGTAGTGGACTGAAGTTGGGCAGCATGGTAATCCTTCCAGTGGTAGTATGGAGGCTGGTCACAAGCCTTTTTCAGCAGTAGCCAGGCAGACAGGTACAGGGTCAGAATCAAGTTCAAGGTCAAAAACAGGCAAAAGCTGGTAATGTACTGGCAGCAAAGTACCAAGCCAGGAGGCATAGATGTAGTCAGAAATCCAAGCCAAGGTCAGTAACACAAGCGAGCGGCAGACATAACAGGTAGGGGTGATCCAAGAGAGGTGTCAGGGAAATCTGGGTCAGGAAGAAGGCTAGCAGATGTTCAAGAACCAGAAACCATAGCTGAAGACAATCCAGCACTGAAGCCAGGCAGATTCTCAGTTTAAATAGACTGCTGCGTGCCACGATCTGTGGATGCGTGCATTTGCCTAAGTGTTCTCGCACGCATGCGCCAATGCTCGTCCATGTGCGTATTCTAGTTCTTGCTCGTCTTGTTAGGCTTCTGTGTGAATGCTTCAGCACATGCACATAAGAATGGGCACCTGCTGCACGGAAATGAGTATCTGCCGTATGAGATTCCTGACAAGAGGGTATGACGCCGGGCAGTATGTACAGGAAAGAAGTGCTGAGGGTATGAAGGCGGGCAGTGTGTGCAGCAGAGGATTGTGGACGGTATGACAGTGGGCAGTATGAGCAGCAGAGGAGTAAGAGCTGAAGGTATTACATCAGGCAGTATGAGCAGAAGAGGAATGCATAGGGAATGGAAGCAGGCAGTATGTACAGGAGAGAAATACAAACTGCATGACAGGGGGCAGTATGTGCAGGAGAGGAGTGTGGAAGGTATGATAATGTGTGGCAGTATGTTCAGGAGAAGATTGCAGATGATATGATGGTGAGCGTTGGGGCATGAGAGGAATGAAGAAAATATGACAGCAGGCAGTATGTACAGGAATTAAGAGCAGAGGGCATGACAGTGGGCAGTATATGCAGGAAAGGAGTGCAGAGGAAATATCTGTGGCCAGTATGTATGTATGTACAGGAAAGGAGTGCAGAGGGTATGACAATTGGCAGTATGTATAGGAGAGGAGTGTATGACAATGTGGGACAATGGGCAATATGTTCAGGAGAAGATTGCAGAGGAAATGAGGGTGAGCACTATGTGCATGAGAGGAGTGAAAAGGGTATGAAGAGGGGCAGTATGTGCAGGAAAGAAGTGCAAAGGACCTGACAGCAGGCAGTATGTGCAGGAAAGAAGAGCAGAGGGCATGGCAGTGGGCAGTATATGCAGGAAAGGAGTGCAGAGGAAATGTCTGTGGCCAGTATGTACGTATGTACAGGAAAGGAGTGCAGAGGGTATGACAGTGGGCAGTATGTATAGGAGAGGAGTGTATGACAATGTGGGACAATGGGCAATATGTTCAGGAGATGATTGCAGAGGAAATGATGGTGAGCACTATGTGCATGAGAGGAGTGAAGAAGGTATGACGGGGACAGTATCTGCAGGAAAGAAGTGCAGAGAACATGACAGCAGACAATATGTGCAGGAAAGAAGTGCAGAGAGTATGGTGGCAGCCAGTATGTTCAGGAAAGGCGTGCACAGAGTTTGACAGCAGGCAGTATGTGCAGGAAAGAAGTGCAGAGAGTATGGTGGCAGCCAGTATGTTCAGGAAAGGCGTGCACAGAGTTTGACAGCAGGCAGTATGTGCAGGAAAGAAGTACAGAGGGCATGAAGGTGGGCAGTATGTGGGCAGTATGTGCGGCGGAGGAGTGTGGAGGGTATGACAGTGGGCAGCAGGTGCAGCAGAGGTGAAAAAGCTGAAGGTTTTACATCAGGCAATACAAGCAGAAGAGGAATGCATAGGGAATGGCAGCAGGCAGTATGTACAGGAGAGCAATACAAAGGGCATGAAAGTGGGCAGTATGTGCAGGAGAGGTGTGCAGAGGGTATGGCATCTCTAAGTGACACCTAAGACATAGCTATGTATTGCTGAATAGGAAAACAATATGTTATACTTAGATATCTTATTTAGTTAGCTTTCATCCAGGGGCGGACTGACAACTCATGGGGCCCCCTCATGGAGCCCCCTACTGACCCCGGGCCCTCGGGCAGTGCCCGAGTTTCCAAATGGCCAGTCCGCCCCTGCTTTCATCTCATCTGGTCTGAGCATTGGGAAAGATGGAGTATTAGTTGACTATGGGGGAGCAGATAACTGAGCCATTGGTGGGGCTTTGCTGAAAAAAAAATTGTTTTCCTACATACCCCAACCTCCAACTCTAACCTTCCTCTTAGACTCACCCTAACATTTACCCTTCTTTTGTCCAAGCCCTAAAACCTATCCTTGCTCCTCTCATTTGACCTAATGCTGGCCATTCATAATAAAATATAACTGTTCATTATAAAGATCCTTTGTGATAAAAGGATTGAATAATCCAGAACTTGATTGCATCAAAAGATTGTTCTTGTTTCATGCAAAAGGTTCAATCCATTTTGCAGTAAATCCCCTCCAGTTATCAATGGAACACGTATCCCCACTGGAAAATGTCCTCTCTATTCTAGTTTGTGTGACAATTCATAATTTATGTTATAACTTTTCTAATTTATTAAAAAAAAAAAACAACAAGAAACTTAATTTGATATTTGGATAGAGTAGGGACCAGTTGATGGATCTGAATTCTCAAGCTGTACAAATAAGGGCCTTTTTTTTCAGCACAGCAGAGAGTGATATGATGCTGTGAAAAGGAAACTAGATTTCCTCCTACTGGGTGGATTGAAGACTACATGATATTAATATTCAATTCATATTCAAATAAAAAAAATAAATTAAAATTAAAATAATAAAAGTTTATTTATATATATATATATATATATCCCATTCCTATGTGAGTACAAGTCTTTTTTAGAGCATAGCAAGCATGTGGTATCCTACTTATCACTTAGCCCCTTATGTTCTCTAAAGCTGAACACGTTCCTTATCTGTGCCAGGAGATAAATCTTTAGGAAGGCCGTAATCATTATTTTCCTTCAGCCAGTAAGTTGAATGAAATAAAACTGGGATGATTCCCCCATCCACACATTTGAGGTGGCTTGGGGAATCAATTCCATTGAGCTATGGTGTTCTGACGGCGGGAAGATTTCCCTGCCATCAGAATAAACTAATCAGCACTGACAGCAATAGCCAGCGGTGCTGATTGATCAGATGATCAACATCTGTACAACTACTGTCCCCATACATGGATCAAAGTTCAGCCAGTCACTGCTGTGGTTGCAGCTCTTCCAGTGAAAGACAATAATTCATGAAGGATAGGAGCTCAGTATATGCATCACTCTACAAATGTGTTGGCCAATGAAATACATCCTGTATATGCATTTTAGCTGTGTGTTTAATGATACTTGGGTGGAATTATCCTATAAACATGATTTTGATTATTTCTGTCATTGATCCTTAGGATTTTTTGGGTCAAGCATTTTGCACCCTCGGAGAAGTGATTGGGTCACCGAGGAGCCGGCTAGAAAAGCCTTTGACGTAAGTGAGAATGGGATTTAACATATGAAATATTAAAATTCTGAGTGTTTTGTTGTTCATTAATAGGGATGGATAGAACGAGCAGTGGTGATAGGAACAATTTCCTTATAGTTTTTTGTGTTTCTACCTTTCACTGGATCTCTGCTTTCTGTGTGATTGGCGGAACATAATATTGTCAATGGGTAGGGAAAGCAGTGTATGCATTAATTTATACAATGTTCAATGTGTCAGCTGAATAAGGCGGTGTGATTTGTTGGACAAGAATAGCAGAAAGCAGCCCGGCATTTAAACCACAGCAGTTTGAGTTCATAATCAATGTTTCCTGAGCCTGGTGGAGCGATAATGGCTGTTTATTGGCATCAGAGCTGACTTGGTACAGCTACAGAGTGTGTATTAGCTACAATTAACTTTATCCGAATGTTAAGCGAAACTTCAGGCAAAAAGCTAAATAATCAATTGATAAAAAAAAATACACTGTATATATATATATATATATATATATATATATATATATATATATATATATAGAAAGAAAATTGGATTGCTGCACATAAAAAAACTTTTATTGTTGAAAAATCACCATACAATAGAGTGATCCAAAAAAATGGACAGAGCCATACATCATAGTGTTCAACACTATTGAACACTATCATGTATGGCTTTGTCCATTTTTTTGGATCTCTCCTTTGTATGGTAATTTTTCAACAATAAAAGTTTCTTTATGTGCAGAAATCCAATTTTCTTTTTTCTATATATGGCCTTTGGGAGGGCCTGATTGCTATGCATTGTGATTGATCACAATTGTACACTCCTTCTATTTTACTGATATATATATATATATATATATATATATATATATTATATATTTATTTTATATATATATATATATATATATATATTTGGGGTTTTTTTTTTTTTAATTATTAGTTATTTATTTATTTTATTTTTTGCAATGAAGTATCTTTGCTGTGACACATGATCCCTGATCTTCCGTCTTGTCTCATCTATATAAAATACACCACAAGGGAACTTATAAAGTATACTGTCAATATTTTCTGGCATATCGGATGGTGTTTACTATATAATGCTCAGCATAGTCAGAGCTAGAAAAAATGTTACCCTTGATCACTAGAGATGAGCGAATTATTCAAAAATTCGGTTCGGCTGATTCGCCGAATTCGCGGAATAAATTCGCTTCGAGCCGAATATATTCGCTGCGAATTTAACTTATAAAAAGGGTGTTTCTAGGCTTCAGAGAGCCTTTATATTAGTGCAGAACACTGTACCTTTAATTTAAATGCCCTTGGAGTCTGCTGGGGAAGAGAAATAATACTGTCAGTCAGTATAACATGCAGATGAGTGCCGTCGATCTTAGAATCACCGCACACTTCACTCATTTGGGCAGTCACGGGGCCAAAACCAGAGTGTGGAGCCACAGTGTGGCGGTGGAGGCAGCAGCAATGGGAGGCCATACAGCACCCTATGACAAAATGGAACCCACCAGCAGTGTGAGGAGACCTGAAAGTGGCACATGGCAGAGTGTGGCAATGGAGACAGCAGCAATGGGAGGCCGTACAGGGACCCATGACACACTCTGGACCTGGCAGCAGCATGAGGAGGCGGTACAGGGGCCCATGACAGATTACGGGCCTGGCAGCAGCATGAGGAGTCGGTAGGGGGGCCCATGGCAGATTACAGGCCTGGCAGCAGCATGAGGAGGCGGTACAAGGGCCCATGGCAGATTACGGGCCTGGCAGCAGCATGAGGAGGCGGTACAGGGGCCCATGGCAGAGTGGCGGAGCGTAAGCAGCTAAAATTGAAGGCCATACAGAGGCCTATGTTAAAAAGTCCCCCCAGCAGCAGCGTGGGGAGACGACTATCAAGAGTCCAATGGCAGAGTGGCGGAGCAGAAGCAGCTTCAATTGAAGGCCATACACAGGCCTAGGTTTAAAAGTCCCTCACAGTTAATTCCAATAACGAACTCTACTCCTCCGTGCAATCTACTTACGAGACCCTGGGCAGGTCTGGGTCCAATTTGTGGTAGAGACTGGTTTTGTTCAGCCATGCTTGAGCGAGTAATAACAGGTCTGTGCTGCCCTTTGGTGTCTGGCTTAATGCGCACAACACTGAACGTCCCAGCGTTTGTCAACGATTTGCCGTTAAGTGATGCAAACCCGCTGAACCACGTTCATGAGGAGCCGGTACAGGGGGCCATGAATCAGTATGGACCTGGCAGCAGCGTGAGCAGACGACAGAGGCACATGGCGCAGGGTGGCGGTGTAGGCAGCATTATTCTGAAGCCATACACAGGCCTAGGTTAAAAAGCGGAAGCCGTCAGCAGCGTGAGCAGACGACAGAGACACATGGCGCAGGGTGGCGGTGGATGCAGCAGTATTCGGAAGCCAAACACAGGCCTCGGTTAAAAAGCGGAAGCCGTCAGCAGCGTGAGCAGACGACAGAGGCACATGGCGCAGGGTGGCGGTGGAGGCAGCAGCAATGGAAGGCCATACAGCACCCTATCACAAAATGGAACCCACCAACAGTGTAAGGAGACCTGAAAGTGGCACATGGCAGAGTCTGGCGATGAAGTCAGCAGCAATGGGAGGCCGTACAGGGACCCATGACACATTCTGGACCTGGCAGCAGCAAGAGGAGGTGGTACAGGGGCCCATGGCAGAGTGGCGAAGCGTAAGCAGCTTAAATTGAAGGCCATACAGAGGCCTATGTTAAAAAGTCCCCCCAGCAGCAGTGTGGGGAGACGACTATCAAGAGTCCAATGGCAGAGTGGCGGAGCTGAAGCAGCTTCAATTGAAGGCCATACACAGGCCTAGGTTAAAAAGTCCCCCCAGCAGCAGTGTGGGGAGACGACTATCAAGAGTCCAATGGCTGAGTGGTGATCCGGGAAGTCAGCGTTGTGATTGCAGATGCAATGCAGAGATAATATGAGGTGATGCCATGGGTGCGAAGAAGATCATATACCGTCGTACTTCCATCCATAAGACGGAACAACCTGCGAACCGGGAGCTTTATTGCCCTGACCCGCTGAGCAGCTTCTGGGATACCCAAGAGTTTGGCTTCTGTGGGGAATATGGTTGAAAACTGAAACTTAAAGGCATGTTGACGGAAGGGCACCAGTGTCAGTGCTCCGGAGGGAATATAGCTTCAAAGCTGACACTTAAAGGTATATCGACGGTCAGAGACCACAGGAAGTGGAGCTTGCGTCTTAAATCGACTGAATGTGGCAGACGTGAAACGTCTACGGGCCGTATATGGAACGGGTTGTTCCTCTTTCTGGAATAAGTGTTGGAAATGGCCACTCTTTTTGGTGTGGCGTTTTGTCTATTTAATTCCGATAACAGACTCTACTCCTCCGTGCAATCTAGTTACGAGACCCTGGGCAGGTCTGGGTCCAATTTGTGGTAGAGACTGGTTTTGTTCAGCCATGCTTGAGCGAGTAATAACAGGTCTGTGCTGCCCTTTGGTGTCTGGCTTAATGCGCACAACACTGAACGTCCCAGCATTTGTCAACGATTTGCCGTTAAGTGATGCAAACCCGCTGAACCACGTTCATGAGGAGCCGGTACAGGGGGCCATGAATCAGTATGGACCTGGCAGCAGTGTGAGGAGACCCGAAAGTGGCACATGGCGCAGGGTGGCGGTGGAGGCAGCAGTATTCGGAAGACATACACAGGACTAGTTTAAAAAGCGGAAGCCGTCAGCAGCGTGAGCAGACGACAGAGGCACATGGCGCAGGGTGGCGGTGGAGGCAGCAGTATTCGGAAGCCATACACAGGCCTAGGTTAAAAAGCGGAAGCCATCAGCAGCGTGAGCAGACGACAGAGGCACATGGCGCAGGGTGGCGGTGGAGGCAGCAGTATTCGGAAGCCATACACAGGCCTAGATTTAAAACTGGAACCCAGCAGCGTGAGCAGACGACAAAGACGCACATGGCAGAGGATGGATCTGGCAGCAGTATGAGAAGGCGGTACAGGGGCCCGTGGCACAGTGTGGTGATGGGGGCTACAGCAACTGGATGCCAGAAAGTGGCCGATAGGGCTATATACTGCATGGAATTATAAAGTTGTAAAGACAGCGGCCTATAAGGCTATACACACTATAACAATCATGACTTGATTGACCATTGGCCTATAAGGCTATACACAGCATGAATATCATGACTTATTCTGAGAGTGGTTTGGAAGGCTATATACAAAAAGTAATTCATGAGCTGTCCGGACAGCGGACAATAAGTACATATATACAAATCAATTCATCAGCTGTCCAGCCTGCGGCCTCAAAGGCGACACATATAGAAAGCAATTCATGAGCTGTTCAGACAGCGGCCTCTAAGGCGACAGATATACAAAGCAATTCCCGAGGTGTTCAGGGAGCGGCCTGAACGGGTAGGTTATTACTAAATATATTTTTGTGGCCAAACATCGGCCTATAAATAGATGTCTACACAGTGACAAAAAATTATGTCGCCAGACAGCGGCCCCTAAGGCGACAGATATACAAAGCAATTCCCGCGAGCGCACAGGGCCCACAGTGTCTGAGGATGGACTTTGGCGCAGAAAGGCAGAGACCAACTGACTACATAGGTGGTTTTTTTAGTACTTTATTTTGGCCTCCCTCTCAGCAGGTGTGAAAAAGGCCACCATTTTTGAACGGTAGTGAGGGTCCAACAAGGTGGACAGCCAAAAGTCATCCCTCTGTCTGATGGTTATTATTCGGCTGTCGCTACGCAAGCAACCGAGCATGCTATGGGCCATTTGTGCCAAGGAATGCGAGGGACTCCCTGCCTCCATCTCCACAGCATACTGCCACGGTGCGTCTGGGTCCTCTGTTTCCTCCTCCTCCTCTACCAGATGCTCCTGCTCCTCCACTCCTGTCCGCTGAGTGGAAAAACCACCCATTTCACTCAATAATTCCTGAGCACCAATGTCCTCTTCTACCTCCTCCTCTTCTTCCTGTCCTGCCCCCACAGGGGTCATGTGGGGTTGAGATCTGTGCGCCACGTCTACCGCACCCTGACCAGCCATTGTTAACAGCATTTGTTCCAGGACGTGCAACAGACGAATGACGTCGTTCATCCCATAGTCCTGCCAACTCACGAATAGCGTGGCCTCCTCAAAGGGCCTGAGCAAGCGGCAGGTGTCACGCATGAGCTGCCAATGGCTCACATCGAAGTTACACAGGGGAGTACCTTTATCCGCTTGTAACATCAGGAAATCGGTGATGGCCTTTCGCTGTTCGTAAAGGCGGTCTAACATATGTAGGGTTGAATTCCACCTTGTTGCAACGTCGCAGATCAGGCGATGCTGTGGAATTCCATTCTGCCGCTGCAGCTCAAGGAGGGTGTGCTTTGCGGTGTAGGAATGGCTGAAATGCATGCAAAGTTTACGTGACATTTTAAGGATGTCTTGCAGTGGGATGGTGGATTTTAGGAACCGCTTGACAACCAGATTGAACACGTGAGCCATGCATGGCGCATGGCACAACTTTCCTTGACGCAGAGCAGACACCATGTTCTTTCCGTTGTCGGTCAACATGGTTCCGATTTTCAGTTTGCGCGGAGACAGCCATCTGTCGATTTCTCTGTTCATTACACTCAGAAGTTCCTCCCCTGTGTGACTACGTTCGCCAAGGCATACCAGGTGCAGCACAGCGTGACACCGTTGCGCCCTGCACATGTGATATGCCGGTCGGGTAATGGGACTTGGCACGGGGGTGGCGGCTGAGGACACGGCGGAAGAAGAGGTGGTAGAGGCAGACATCTTTGCTGGACCAAGGACGTGCAAATGTGGAGGCAAAAGCGGCGTGACCTGTCCAAGTTGCTGGTGCGACTGTGCCGGCACCACGTTCACCCAGTGGGCCGTAAATGACATGTACTGTCCCTGACCGTAGTTACAGCTCCACACGTCGGCGCTGCCGTGCACTTTGGCAGAGACCGACATGCTCAAAGACTGGCCCACCATCTCTTCTACATGTGAATGCAGGGCTGGCACTGCCTTTTTGGCGAAGAAATGCCGGCTTGGCACTCTCCACCGCGGCTCGGCACAAGCCATCATTTCTCGGAAAGGTGCTGAGTCCACCACTTGGAAAGGGAGGGACTGCAGCACCAGCAACTTGGACAGGAGGACGTTCAGCTTCTGCACCGTCGGGTGCGTGCTCGCAAACTGTTGTCTCTTGGAAACGGATTCCAAGAAAGACTGCTGACGGAATCCGTGAAGAGGAGTAGCAGGAGAAGGAGCATCTGAACGAGCGGAAGATGCCAACGAGCGACAACTCCCCTCAGCAGAGGTGTTGGAGCCTTGACTGGCTGATAGAGGGCGATTGACGTCGGGTGACGGAGCAAGTAACGAAGCGGGTGATGGAGCGGGGGCTGGGGCAGGCAGAACCGCCGTATCTTTATCACGGTTTTCCCAGGCCACCGAATGGCGACGCTGCATATGCTGACGCAACGCTGTAGTCCCAACATTGGCCCCCTGGCCACGCTTGACTTTCTGGCCACATAGTCGACATACGGCTACGTTTACTTCCTCGGGCGGCTTGACGAAAAATTGCCACACCGCCGAATAGGAAACTTTGCCCCCGCTACTCCTCACTGGCTGACTGCTACTTCCTCCGTGCACACCGGCACCACTACTGGCCGTGGTGGTAGGCTGCAGTGGAGCTGGTGCTCTACTCCGTGGCCGTTTGGCTCCACTGACACTGCTGCGACCCTGCTGCCTCCTGGGCAACCCACCGACTGTTTTGCTCGCTGGCAAGCTGTCACCCTCTTCTCCTGATGATGCGGAAGCAATAGCCTGATGACGACGAGGCTGCCAAGTGCGATCAGCCTCATCATCATCAATTAGGGTCTCCGCGTCACTACTAGCCCCCTCGGCTGCGTGTGGGTCAGGAGACAGACCTGTCTCTAGACCGGCTACCGAGCCACTCTCCTCGCCAGTACTTCTTCGCCTGGCTGTTGAAGAGGCGGATGTCTCCCCCCGTTCCTGACCGCCCTCTGTTAGCTCTTCCTCACTGTACAGTGGGGCTGAGCCCACAGCATGCGATACTTCGCTTGGTGAGGGAACACCAAAGGACAGGGGCAGGTCGAGGACACGTGATTTCAGTGGGCTTGCTCCCGGGCCATGCCAACTAACGGTTGTGTCTGACGTACCCACCGACCGTTGGCTGTAGGTGTCAGAGGTGACCTGGGAAGAGGAAGACGACCGAGTCAACCAATCGATGATGGCAGGGTTGTCGGTGGAGACACGACCGCTGGATGACACCGGGAGCACTGGCCTCTGGCTGCGACTAGTGCTGCCTTGACCCCTTCCTCTGCTGCCACGTCTGCTCGCTCCTGAAACATTGCCTCCTCTGCCACTCCTCTGCGTGTTGTCTGACATACTCTTTAATTCAATAAGCACCCCAAAAATAAAAACGGATTTAACTCTTTGAACGTACAATAGTGGTTGTGAAGCAGAAAGTCAGTTTATTTAGCACAATCGGTCAATTGCAGCTTGCCGTTGGCTGTAAACTGTACGTTTATGTCACTGGAATGCACTAATCACCCAAAAAATATTACCGCCACCCGGCGTGTAAATGGATCTAACTCTTTGAACGTAAAATAGTGGTTGTGAAGCAGAAAGTCAGTTTATTTAGCACAATCGGTCAATTGCAGCTTGCCGTTGGCTGGAAACTGTACGTTTATGTCACTGGAATGCACTAATCACCCAAAAAATATTACCGCCACCCGGCGTGTAAATGGATCTAACTCTTTGAACGTACAATAGTGGTTGTGAAGCAGAAAGTCAGTTTATTTAGCACAATCGGTCAATTGCAGCTTGCCGTTGGCTGGAAACTGTACGTTTATGTCACTGGAATGCACTAATCACCCAAAAAATATTACCGCCACCCGGCGTGTATATGGATTTAACTCTTTGAACGTACAATAGTGGTTGTGAAGCAGAAAGTCAGTTTATTTAGCACAATCGGTCAATTGCAGCTTGCCGTTGGCTGGAAACTGTACGTTTATGTCACTGGAATGCACTAATCACCCAAAAAATATTACCGCCACCCGGCGTGTAAATGGATCTAACTCTTTGAACGTAAAATAGTGGTTGTGAAGCAGAAAGTCAGTTTATTTAGCACAATCGGTCAATTGCAGCTTGCCGTTGGCTGGAAACTGTACGTTTATGTCACTGGAATGCACTAATCACCCAAAAAATATTACCGCCACCCGGCGTGTATATGGATTTAACTCTTTGAACGTACAATAGTGGTTGTGAAGCATAAAATCAGTTTATTTAGCACAATCGGTCAATTGCAGCTTGCCGTTGGCTGTAAACTGTACGTTTATGTCACTGGAATGCACTAATCACCCAAAAAATATTACCGCCAGCCGGCGTGTAAATGGATTTAACTCTTTGAACGTACAATAGTGGTTGTGAAGCAGAAAGTCAGTTTATTGTACACAATCGGTCAATTGCAGCTTGCCGTTGGCTGGAAACTGTACGTTTCTGTCACTGGAATGCACTAATCACCCAAAAAATATTACCGCCAGCCGGCGTGTAAATGGATTTAACTCTTTGAACGTACAATAGTGGTTGTGAAGCAGAAAGTCAGTTTATTTAGCACAATCGGTCAATTGCAGCTTGCCGTTGGCTGGAAACTGTACGTTTATGTCACTGGAATGCACTAATCACCCAAAAAATATTACCGCCACCCGGCGTGTAAATGGATTTAACTCTTTGAACGTACAATAGTGGTTGTGAAGCAGAAAGTCAGTTTATTTAGCACAATCGGTCAATTGCAGCTTGCCATTGGCTGGAAACTGTACGTTTGTGTCACTGGAATGCACTAATCACCCAAAAAATATTACCGCCACCCGGCGTGTAAATGGATTTAACTCTTTGAACGTACAATAGTGGTTGTGAAGCAGAAAGTCAGTTTATTTTGCACAATCGGCAAACTGCAGCACCAACTGTGCACGACAGCCACCAAAAAAAAAAGGGTGTATGTCACTTTAAATTTTCGATTCTTTGATAGCTGTGGCCCTAAGTAACGATTCTGTGTCCCTGAGTAATGATTCTGTGTCCCTGCGTAACAATTCTGTGTCCCTGAGTAACGATTCTGTGTCCCTGAGTAACGATTCTGTGTCCCTAAAGTCTCTGTGGCCCTAACTCTGTCCCTTAATACAGACAGGTCTGTCTCTCTTGAATGACCGGAGGCTAATGGAGAATTCTAAGATGGCCGCGATTTATAGTGCTGGCTGGCTGCTGATTGGCTAATGCGATCACATGTCATAAATGCATTATGGGTCAGCGCGCCTTGTCTGCGCGCCTTCCCAGAGATCCCCGCCCCATCTTCTCTGTCCATTTTCTCCGTGGCCACACATGTCGCCGCCATTTTTGGGAAAATTCGATTCGTGCATCCGAAGTTTGCTAATCTTCGGATTCGTCGCGAATAGAATTTTTCCAAATCTTCGGAACGAATTCCACTTCGTCATGTTCGATTCGCTCATCTCTATTGATCACGTTAGTGCATTCTGCACAGGTTAAACATGGAAAAGCTTCTTTATACAGTATGTGGGACCTAAAAAGTGAAAAAAGTAAAATTTACTCTGATTTCTGCTAGTCTGCAAGTACTATTATATCCCTTTATATCCCTGTGTTAGAACTTCTATTGTGAACTTTGGTGCTGACTGTATATATATAGTCTCTCTCTGACTCCACTGAATACTGATATAGTTGTTGCATAGAATACATGAATAATGTATTCCAACACCCCCACTCAACAACTACTCCTTATATTAGTCCAGTTTCAGATCTCAGTTCTAAAGATCTGTTTCTTTTGGGTTGAAAGTCTTTACATCTCATCCTATGAATCTGTCTCTGGTTTAAATGCTACGTGAGCAACATAGGACAGACGTTTGGCTGGGATGCCTTTATTGCTTCTGGTGGATTTTCTGATTGAAGCCTCTTGTGGCCTGGTTTCCTCCTTAACAGTTTTGGGATTTTCTGTGTTCATTTCTATTTCTGTGTCACTTTGTTGCTTATCTTCACGTGACACTGATGTGGAATTTCCCTCAGTTTGAACCATTGGTGTTAGTTTATGAAATTTTGAGCACACAGAATTTTCATCAACAATTATACTTCTACTGATGGTTATCTTGTTTGCGTCTTGGTTAATGCAGTTTGTATGTTTTTTCTCCTTGGCAGTATTAACCACTTCACTGCAGTTCAGCTGATACAGTTCATTTGTAATTTTAGCCTTTGCAAGTAAGATATCTCCTTTTGTGGTGTTCCAACTGTCACTTTGGAAGGTCACTACACTGCCTTGTATTATAAGCTTCTTTACTGACAAAAGATTAGTTTCAAGATCACACAGGGCATACAGGACATTTTTCACAGGTATCTTCCTGCTGACACACCCTGGGAAATAAAATAAAGAAAACCATCTCCTATTCCTTCTGATTCTATTATTTGACCATTAGCTGCGGTGATTTTTTCGTTTTACTCTGGTCAAGGTGAATAAAGAAATTTCTGTCATTTGACTCGTATCTGCTGAATCAACACACTTTTGGCCTTTTGTGGTTGTTTCGTTTGTTTTTGCATTCAAGCTTTCCCGATTTTGATTTTAAATTGCCTTGTTTCTTGCACACAAAACATTCATGTGTTTCTTGTTGCATGTTACTGTTTTTATTCCTATTCTTTAAAGCAGACTCAGCGATAGAAGCACCATCTCTATTAATGCTCTCTGGTTTACGCTTATATTTATTCACAAGCTTACCCTTAACATACTCCAATGTCAGCTCATCATCTGGACGTGCATGAAGTGCTGTGACAAGCGTTTCATAGCTTTCTGGTAAATCACTAAGTAATAGTGCTGCAACGTGAAAATCTTTTATTTCTTCTCAGACTTTCAACCATTTCCAAGGTGTGCCCTATATTCTGCATATCCCGGCCTTTCATCAGCTTGGTGTGCTATAACTTTCTGATCAAATACAATCTATTGCTGAGATTAAATAATCAATAATACAGCGCAAACAATCATTGTAAATGTGAAAAAATCAAAAGTCCCAAACAAACAGTGCTTCAGTGAAAAAATATTCAGTTATATCCAAATCGGAAGTGTTCTGTAAATGGTGTCACCACACAGTGCTTCACAATCACCACCTAATACACTTCACACCAGGGGCGGACTGACCATTTGGAAACTCGGGCACTGCCCGAGGGCCCGGGGTCAGTAGGGGGCCCCATGAGATGCCCCTGGTACCTTTTTCATAGGCTTTTTTGAGTTTGGGCAAGGACACAGGGTCCCCATGATCACCTATTGCCCAGGGGCCCCATGAGTTGTCAGTCTGCTCTTGCTTCACACTCACCAGATTCGTTGGGACTCCTAGTTCGTATTCCATAAGAGTCAAAAAGGCTTAAACTGGTGAAGTGTGTCCTCTGGTATAGCCAGGACTCAGATAGATAAACCCCAGATTCCATATACTTCTTCAGTACTTGTACATGATCCTCATGCATGCAGGAAAGATGTAAAAAAACAAGAGGAGCAAACATAGTGTAACTCTGTAATACTCTTTTATTAAACAATAATAAAATATACAGTCAGGTCCATAAATATTGGGACATCGACACAATTTACATCCAAATCAGGTGAACGGTGTAGGAATTACAACAGTTTGCATATGTGCCTCCCACTTGTTAAGGGACCAAAAGTAATGGGACAATTGGCTTCTCAGCTGTTCCATGGCCAGGTGTGTGTTATTCCCTCATTATCCCAATTACAACGAGCAGATAAAAGGTCCACAGTTCATTTCAAGTGTGCTATTTGCATTTGGAATCTGTTGCTGTCAACTCTCAAGATGAGATCCAAAGAGCTGTCACTATCAGTGAAGCAAGCCATCATTAGGCTGAAAAAACAAAACAAACCCATCAGAGAGATAGCAAAAAGAGAATCACCAGGGATGAAACCTAGCGTCTGGTGATGTCTATACGTTCCAGACTTCACGCTGTAATTGACTGCAAAGCATTTGCAACCAAGTATTAAAAAGTGAAAGTTTGATTTATGATTATTATTCTGTCCCATTACTTTTGGTCCCTTAACAAGTGGGAGGCAAATATGCAAACTGTTGTAATTCCTACACCATTCACCTGATTTGAATGTAAATACCCTCAAATTAAAGCTGACAGTCTGCAGTTAAAGCACATCTTGTTCGTTTCATTTCAAATCCATTGTGGTGGTGTATAGAGCCAAAAATGTTAGAATTGTGTCGATGTCCCAATATTTATGGACCTGACTGTATATTGCACTCACATGTGTTAAAAAATTGAAAGCTTTTTAAAAGCAATGTTCCGCAATCCCTACATCAATGGGCACAGCAAATGGCTCCAGAGCGCCACACACAGCGTGTGCTCCACTCACCAGACATGACGTCACAAAGGTCGGACCAGAACCGGAAATTACATTGACACGTTTCACCCCCTCCTCCAGGGTATTATCAAAAACGGTTATAAAAAAAGGTTTTTGATAACGCCCTGGAGGAGGGGTGAAACGCGTCAAAGTAATTTCCGGTTTCCAGTTCCTGATCCGCCCATCACTGCAAGTAGGACATCACTGCTTCCTGGAGAAAGAACTACAGAAGGGATGTGCCAAGACCAGTGGCTGGGGGAATAGGAGGCATTGCAGCCACCGGTCTTACACATAGGAAACCAAAGAGAATTAATGGTTTGATTTGAAAATGAATAGGCTATTTCAGAGCAACTACTGAGTGAACCAGACGATGGATGACATATTCCTTGAAGGTAGGAAATCAGCAACAAAGACAAGGACAACGTAAAGAAGTTTTTGCCCAGAGTTCTGCTTTAAAGGAGGCTTTTACTGAAAAAAATATGAAGACTATGTTTGCCGACCTCCTTCTAATAAAGTAATCTAGAACTTTTTTTTTAAACATCTCCATGGAGCCCCCTGGGGTCTGGGGCTTAAGGCAGCTGCCTCTTCTACCCTTAATTTAGTAGTAGTGAATGCATTGCTAACTTTTTTTGTACAAGTGATATCCAAAAATGAAAAATGATGATCTCTCAGACTGTTTCATTCTATAGATAGACTAGTAGCTATTCTACGGAAAAGTACAGCAGCTTGTCATTGCGGCTGAATGGACCTTTAGGACTTTAGTATAACATAATCTTTTGTTCCCTCGGTTACTATGGCCACCACACACAATTACCACATGGAACTACTGTTGGAGGCACTGCATTGTGCTACGTAATGTAAAGCAATTATATCTCCCCGCGTTTCTGACTTGATCGCTATTATAATGTTGGAAACATAGAAATAACTGAGCTTTGGGAGAATTGAGAAGTATTTTAAACAGACTAAAAATAAAATGCCTCCAAAGCATGATAAAAGAATAGATGTATATGAAGTTGCAACCATTGTTTGGTTGCTTATTGCTATTATTGCATTATCGAAGATCTGCCCATTGTGCCCAGAGCTGCTGTTAGAAACTGCGGGGCCCCATACAGACAACCTGACAGGGCCACCTCGAAAAAAGAAACAGTTTACTAGGCTTCAGTTATGAGTGAACACAGTGAGTGATTGGTACCAATCACTCGTGTTCATTCAGGAAAGGAAGGGGCTGTTTGGGCAGCACAGTGGCTAAATGGTTAGCACTTTTGCCTGGCAGCACTAGGGTTGTTGGTTCAAATCCCAGCCACGGCACCACCTGCCTGGAGTTTGCATGTTCTCTCTGTGCCTACATGGGTTTGCCTCCGGGTACTCCGGTTTCCTCCCACACTCTAAAGACATGCTTTTAGGTGAATTGGCTCCTGTCTAAACTGGCCCTAGTATAGTAAAGTGCTGCCTAAATGGATAGCGCTATACAAGTACCTGAAATAAATACATTTTAGTGCTTTGTCCAGCAGCCTTCTAACAGGGAGAATGTTGGGAAGCACTAGGAGCCAATCCTCTGCCCTGCATGCCCACATGCTGACAAGGAACATGCCAGCAGGAGGTTTGGGAAAAGAGATGACCTCATAATTCTTTTTCTGTTCCTTCACTGTCCAATCACAGGTTAGCAGAAAAAAATGCACTAATGGAAGGGTGCCGGACAAAAGGATAAAAGAGTGCAAATTAATTTATTGGTTGACACATTTCAGGGGTAAGCCCCCCCCCCCTGCCAATTAGGGCTTCAGTTAAAATAAAAACCTTGGATGGACTGAAATGGACCAGGATTTCCCTGTGTGAACTATCCACTTGCCTTCCGGAAGATTTACCCCCCTTAATGATAAGGCCATTTTTTGCTATTCGGCACTGTGCTATTTCAACTGGTAATTGTGCGGTCATGCACTGCTGTACCCAAACAATATTTGTGTCCGTTTTTTGCACAAATAAAGCTTTCTTTTGGTGGTATTTGATCATCACTGGGTTTTAATTTTTTGTGATATAAACGGAAGAATCCTAAAAGTAAAAAAAAACCTGTATTTTCTACTTCTTACTACTTTGTATGAAATCACATCAAAGTCGCAGTGCCTCTTGGATGTTTTTTTTCTTCATTGCAATCATAAGTTGGGGGCAGGAAGGTGACCACACTTCTTTGCTTAGCTGCAGCAGAAAAAAATCAGGTTACCAGGCTTGCTAGACAACCTAACAGGGCTGTTTAAACCTTAGAACTGGATGGACAGAAAAGCAAACCCTTCCCACATGGAAGAAAAATATATCTGAAATATATTTTAGAAATAATCTTCCAAAATATATTGACATATACTTGAAATACTACAATTTTGGCCATATTCAATATATTTCAAAATATATTTCAATAAATATATATATATATGTTCTTTATATATTACAAAATATATGAAAAATATTTTTAAACATATATATTTTTTAAATATATTCTTCAGATTTCTGCTAACATATAAAAAAGTAATTTTAACATATATTTTTACATATATTTGTAAATACATTCCAGAAATGTAGGTTTGTATTTTTAAAGGCATACAGTATATTTGAAAATGTATTTTTAAAAATACTTTTCATATATTTTGTAATAAAAACACATTTCAACATACAGTATATATATATATTTATTTATTATTTGATTTTTTTATTGATTATATTTCAAAATATATTTCAATATAAATATATATATATATATACTGTATGTTGAAATGCATTTTTGTTACAAAATATATTAAAAATATTTTTAAAAATACATTTTCAAATATACTGTATGTCTTTAAAAATACAAATCTAAATTTTTTGGAATGCATTTACAAATATATGTAAAAATATATGTTAAAATGACTTTTTTATATGTTAAAAAAAATCTGAAGAATATATTTAAGAAATATATATTTGTAAAAATATTTTTCAGATATTTTGTAATATATAAATATTCAGATATTTTGTAATATATAAAAAAATGCATTTCAACTTTTCAAGATGCAATATATATAAATATAAAAATCTGAAGAATGTTTTTAAAAAAATATATATTTGTAAAAATATATATTTGTAAAAATATTTTTCAGATATTTTTCAGATATTTTGTAATATATAAAAAATGCATTTCAACTTTTCAACATGCAATATATATATATATATATATATATATATATATATATATATATATATATGTGTGTGTGTGTGTGTGTATATATATATATATATATGTGTGTGTGTATATATATATATGTATGTGTGTGTGTGTGTGTGTGTGTGTGTGTATATATATATATATATATATATATATATATATATATATAGTCATTTTAACATATATTTTTACATATATTTGTAAGTGCATTCCAAAAATGTAGATTTGTATTTTTAAAAAATATTTTTCATATATTTTGTAATGAAAATGCATTTCAACAACATAGAGTGTATGTATATATATATATAGAGAGAGAGAGAGAGAGAGAGAGAGAGAGAGAGAGAGAGAGAGAGAGAATATGGCTAAAATTCTGGTATTTCAAATATGTCAATATATTTAGGAAGAATATTTTTTACATATATTTAAAATATATCTTTCTTCCATGTGGGTATCTCAACCCGCTTCATGTTTGTGGGTATATATATTTATTTATTTATATTTATTTAAATATATTTTGAAATATAATGAATATGGCCCAAATTGTAGTATTTCAAATATATGTCAATATATTTGGGGAGAAATATTTTTAAAAATATTTCAAATATATTTTTCTTCCATATGGGTTTGCAAGGTAAAATGGGATTTAGCAGTTTGCCTGGAATTCAGCTTTAAGCAGAGTGTTCCCTGGGTAGTGTTGGCAGTTTGGCAGTTCACCGATTGATTTCACTTCTTGTCTGGATTTGCGTTTTAAGCTGAGACGTCTTGGCTCTGTCCCTGCATCCTCAAGGAGCGCAGGCATTCTTCGCAGACAGCATCTAGCATGTCTCTGCCGCGGCGCGCAGCCTGTCTGGAAACCTGTGACAAGCCCGATCCCCCTTAGCTGGCGAGCTGATTGCAATTAATGAATAATTAAAAGGTAGACTTTTAAGTGTTTCACGCTTGTATCATCGGCAATGTTAATTTAAGCCGCTAAGTGATTCTCTCAAGCTGGAGGTGAATGAGATTTGCTCCAAGTTTCACTATTTAAATTGAAATTAATCTAATTAGGGGATATCTGCGCCCGTTCCATAGCCGCACAAGTGATGATTCAGCAAAAAAAAAAAATAAAAATAAATAAGGAGTCATTTCTTTTTCATATGTTAATAAATGAGATTTTGAAAGGAGGGTGTTTTTTTTTCTGCTACATTTCCATTTGCTGATTTTTAGTGTTTTGTAAGACATACAAACACAACTTGGGTTACTTTTTTTTTTAGGTCATAGTGTGCATATAAAGTCAGTTATTTGTGCATTTCATTTTTTTAACTTCCTGGCCTGCGTCAAAGTCCCCAGGCTCCATGTACACGGGACACTTCTGAACGATGGAAACTGACTGCTGGAAAACGTAGGTTAAAAACATCTGTTTAGCCGCGTTTGCATACCGCGTTTATGAGCGTTTGCACTTAGAAGCGTTTTTTAAAGATAACCGCAGGAGACCTTCCAAAATGCCCAGAATGCACTGAAAAATGGTAAAAAATTTTCAGACATTTTGAGAGAAATAGAGGGAGCAGAAGCAGAGAGAGCAGTATTTGTTGAGATTAGCTGTCTTTTTTTTTTTTTTTGTGGTGTTGGATGTGTTCCAGCTCATTTCTGTGCAGAAATTATTGCAGCAGTGTCTAACAGATTTTCTTTCATGTGAAACCTCAAAGTACGGTGCACCAGGTCCCATTGAGTACCGGGAAAAAGCTTTTCATGCATTTTTCATGATGACAAAAGGCTCTGGACAGCATCTGGAAATGAAGGAGTTAAAAAAAAACCCACAACAGTAAAATCAGTGTGTATATGCAGTATGGGTGTCAAACTGACAGCCCTCCAGCTGTTGCCAAACTACAAGTCCCATGAGGCATTGCAAGACTGACATTTACAAGCATGACTCCCAAAGGCAGAGGAATGATGGGACTTGAAGCTTCACAACAGCTGGAGGGCCGCCAGTTTGACACCACTGCGGTAAAGCATGCTTGTTATACTCACTGTGGAACCTAAGGGGTTAATCCTCTTCACTGTGTAAAAAGGCATGTCTTCTCTGATCCTCCCCTTCTTCTACTGTCCCCGATCCATCTGCTGATAGTACAGAGCTCTAGGAGGCATTCTGCACATGCTCAGTTTAGTGTGTATGGCTAGAGAGTTTTTATTTCTTGGGAGAGTGCATGTGATCAGAACAGGACCAATCAGGACTGTCCAGACAGAGGGTCAGGGGTTATGCAGTGTCATAGGACAGACAAAGGAGAATGAAAACTCTTCCTACAAGCTCTATCCAGTGCTCAGCTGGACACTGACAGATGTCACAAGACTGCTATATACTGCTGATGGGAAAAGGTATTTAGCAGTTTATATTTACTAAAATAATTGCATTTCCATGTTCTGTGTACTGTGGGAGACCAGATATAGTGAATTCAGGGTCCTGGGTTTAGTAGCACTTTAATTAGTTTTTAACCACTTGCTGACCACAGATAGCCGAATGACGGCTACACTGCGGCCGGCCAGTTCTGGGAGGATGTCATATGACGTCCTCCCGTGTGCCCCTGGGGGCGCGCACCCAGCGATCTCCATGATCGCTGTGTCCTATGGACACAGCTGATCACGTGATGTGGTAAATGGCTAATCACAGTGGCCTTTTACCAATGACACAGCAGATCACCGGACAATGCAGTTGCTTTCATCCACATTAGACTCACTTGCTCCTCTAACAACACGAAGCATCAGGCCCCGACCATTACAACCTTGGCAGACTGACAACACCAGAAATCTTAAATGACATAGTCGTGCGCTGGAGCGATTGTAGCGTAAAACCAAATCTCAACAAGCATTCACCCGATGTAAATCTGCTTTCTTAACGTACAATTCCCCCCTTCATGCTGCCAAACAAGCCTACTTTGTCACTGTTATTAATACCTTGTCATCCAGTCCTCGTCGTCTCTTTTCTATTTTTTAACTCTCTACTTTCTCCACCTCCACCCAGTACCTCACTCACTGCTCACGAGATTGCAAATCATTTCAAAAACAAGATTGACGCAATTCGCAGGGACATCGCCACTGCACAGACATCCATCCCACTTAGCATACCTTATACTAAACCTCCCTCAACACTTTCCTCTTTTGACCTTCCTACTACCAAAGAGGTCACTAAGGTTTTCTCAGAAGCCCGTCTCACCACCTGCCCCCTGGATCCTGTCCCCTCACCACTACTACGGTCACCCTCTTCTTCTATCCTATGCTCCTTCACTCACATCTTCAATCTTTCCCTCTCTACTGTTGCCTTCCCCTCCCCTCTAAAGCATGCGCACATCACTCCCATACTTAAAAAGCCCTCCCTGGACCCCACCAACCTGAACAACTTAAGACCCATCTCCCTGCTGCCATTTACCCCTAAACTCCTAGAACGCTTAGTCTACATTCGCCTGAGCTCCCACCTCACCAAAAACAATCTTCTTGACCCTTTACAGTCTGGCTTTCGCTTGCTATACTCCACTGAAACTGCCCTACTAAAACTCACTAATGATCTACTAACTGCCAAAACCAATGGCCACTACTCCGTACTCCTACTACTTGACCTCTCTGCGGCTTTTGATATGGTTGACCATCCCCTCCTCCTCAAAAAAACTCCACTCTCTTTGCCTCAGAGACTCTGCTCTCTCCTGGTTCTCCTCTTACCTATCGCAGCGCTCCTTCAGCGTTACCTATAAAGCTGCCACCTCCTCTTCACTCCCTCTTTCTGTAGGGGTCCCTCAAGGTTCTGTCCTTGGACCCCTACTCTTCTCCATCTACACTTCCTCCCTTGGTCACTTGATAAACTCTGATGGCTTTAAGTACCATCTCTATGCTGATGACACACAAATCTATCTTTCTACCCCTCACCTCACCCCTTCAGTCTCCTCTCGTATTACTAACCTACTAAGCGACATATCGGCATAGATGTCACTCCACTTCCTCAAACTCAATCTTTCCAAAACTGAGCTCTTAGTATTCCCTCCAGCCCGTGCCCCCTCCCCCCGACTTCTCCATTAAGATCAATAACACAATCATCAGTCCCTCTCCTCATGCCAGGGTACTAGGTGTAATCCTGGACTCCTATCTGTCCTTTCAGCCCCAAATCCAATCGCTGTCCAAATCGTGTAGACTTCACCTCCGCAACATCTCCAAGATACGCCCGTTCCTAACCTCGGAAACCACTAAGCAACTTATTCACTCCCCTGTTATATGTTGCTTGACTATTGTAACTCCCTCCTCATTGGCCAACCTCATCGCAGGCTATCCCCGCTTCAGTCTATCATGAATGCTGCTGCCAGAGATATCCACCTTACTAACCGTTCTGTATCAGCCACCCCTCTCTGCCAATCCCTCCACTGGCCTCCACTCAGTGTCCTCCACCCCTCTCTGCCAATCCCTCCACTGGCCTCCACTCAGTGTCCTCCACCCCTCTCTGCCAATCCCTCCACTGGCCTCCACTCAGTGTCCTCCATCCCTCTCTGCCAATCCCTCCACTGGCCTTCACTCAGTGTCCTCCACCCTTCTCTGCCAATCCCTCCACTGGCTTCCCATTGCCCAACGGATAAAATTCAAAATATTAACAATAACATATAAAGCCATTTATAACTCTACCCCAAATTACATAATCGGTCTTATCTCTAAATATCACCCAAACTGTCCTCTCCACTCCTCGCAAGACCTCCTACTCTCTAGCTCCCTTGTCTCCTCCTCCCATGCTCGTCTCCAGGACTTCTCCAGAGCTTCCCCCATCCTCTGGAACTCTCTACCCCAATTTATCAGACTATCACCTACTCTGCTCACTTTTAGGTGATCTCTGAAAACCTATCTCTTCAGGGAAGCCTGTCCTGCCCTCAGCTAATAATGGAATCTTCTACTCTTCCAACCAGTCCATCCCCCACAGTTACTGCCTTTTATACCACTAGCCCCTCCCTCCTAGATTGTAAGCTCCAAGGACCAGGGCCCTCCTTTCCCTCTTGTATTGTTGCTGTATTGCCTCCTGTTATATTGTAAAGCGCTGAGCAAACTGTTGGCGCTATATAAATCCTGTATAATAATAATAATATTTCTTTCCTGGAGGAGAATGAACAGAACCATAGAGGAATGAAGGGGAGGTAGGTGCTTCCAGTAGGACCACCATTACAGGTGACCTGTTGCTTTGCTCTGCGTGGGCACACCGGTTCATTTGATGGTGTTTGAGGGCTGAAATTAGCTGAACTAAAATGTGAGAGGGAGCTCGGGGTTGCCATTAGCCGTGTAATGATGCTTATTAGCCGTCTGCAGAGCATTGGCATGGAGTCGGTGAGTTGTGAGATGTGCCAGCTTTCTCAGCACAGCATCAAAATAAGCAGCAAGAGCACACCATCCTACTGTAATACAATTCATTTCATCAGTTAAATCCAATTATAAAATATACTCCCCGCCCCCGAATAAACAGTGCTTGTCTGTGGCTAGCGTGTCTGTGATTGAAGGAACTGTACAACATGAGGTCAATGTGCTTGTTGATTTTTTTTCACAATATAAAGGCTCCATGCAAAACAACCCCAAAAATGCCAAAAGTACCATGTTTTACCGCGTTTTTCAGGGTTAGAGCATTTTTACAGCTAAAAGGCTCCATGCACACGGGGTGTTTTGATGACGCTGGTAATGTTAGCTGTGTAAAGTCACGTTAAAGTGAGTTTTTCCAGCTTTTTTAGCATTTTTCGATTAGCATTTAGTGGCGTTTTTCCACGCTTTTCTGCGTTTGCATTTTTTAGTGTTTTTTTTTTATGCAAATGCATTTTACCACGTTTTACATAATTTTGCCATGTTTTTCATTGTTAGAGTGTTTTTATAGCTAAAAGGCTCCATGCACACGGGGTGTTTTGATCACGCTGATAATGTTAGCTTTGTAAAGTCACGTTAAAAAAAAGTGAGTTTTTTTCAGCTTTTTTAGCGTTTTTGGATTAGCGTTTAGCAGCATTTTTCCATGGTTTTCTACGTATGCATTTTTTAGCGTTCTTTTTTTACAAATAAAAACTTTTTTTTTGGTAAGAAAAAACAAAAATGCTGCTTTGCTGCATTTTACCACGTTTTACCTCGTTTTGCCGCGTTTTTCATTGTTAGAGTGTTTTTTGCAGCTAAAAGTCTCCATGCACACGGGGTGTTTTGATAACGCTGGTAATGTTAGCTTTGTAAAGTCACATTAAAAAAGTGAGTTTTTTCAGCTTTTTTAGCATTTTTGGATTAGCGTTTAGCGGGGTTTTTCCACACTTTTCCGCGTATGTATTTTTTAGCGTTTTTTTTTTTTTACAAATAAAAACATTTTTTTTTCAATCGATACTATACTTAGAGCATTTTAATTTATTTGCTTTATTTGACCTGCTTGGAGCAATATCTTCATCTTGAGGAGAGCCTGGGATTGGGAATCCATCCACTATTTGTATACCATCCACTATTTGTGAGTTTTTTCAGCTTTTTTAGCGTGTTTGGATTGGCATTTAGTGGTGTTTTTCCACGCTTTTCTGTGTATGCACTTTTTAGCGTTCTTTTTTTACAAATAAAAACTTTTTTTTGGTAAGAAAAAAACAAAAATGCTGCTTTGCTGCATTTTACCACGTTTTACCTCGTTTTGCCTCGTTTTTCATTGTTAGAGTGTTTTTTGCAGCTAAAAGGCTCCATGCACACGGTGTGTTTTGATAACGCTGGTAATGTTAGCTTTGTAAAGTCACATTAAAAAAGTGAGTTTTTTCAGCTTTTTTAGCATTTTTGGATTAGCGTTTAGCGGCGTTTTTCCACACTTTTCCGCGTATGTATTTTTTAGCGTTTTTTTTTTTTTACAAATAAAAACATTTTTTTTTCAATCGATACTATACTTAGAGCATTTTAATTTATTTGCTTTATTTGACCTGCTTGGAGCAATATCTTCATCTTGAGGAGAGCCTGGGATTGGGAATCCATCCACTATTTGTATACCATCCACTATTTGTGAGTTTTTTCAGCTTTTTTAGCGTGTTTGGATTGGCATTTAGTGGTGTTTTTCCACGCTTTTCTGTGTATGCACTTTTTAGCGTTCTTTTTTTACAAATAAAAACTTTTTTTTGGTAAGAAAAAAACAAAAATGCTGCTTTGCTGCATTTTACCACGTTTTACCTCGTTTTGCCTCGTTTTTCATTGTTAGAGTGTTTTTTGCAGCTAAAAGGCTCCATGCACACGGTGTGTTTTGATAACGCTGGTAATGTTAGCTTTGTAAAGTCACATTAAAAAAGTGAGTTTTTTCAGCTTTTTTAGCATTTTTGGATTAGCGTTTAGCGGCGTTTTTCCACACTTTTCCGCGTATGTATTTTTTAGCGTTTTTTTTTTTTTACAAATAAAAACATTTTTTTTTCAATCGATACTATACTTAGAGCATTTTAATTTATTATTATTATTATATATATATATATATATATATATATATATATTATTATTTATAAAGCAATTTGACCTGCTTGGAGCAATATCTTCATCTTGAGGAGAGCCTGGGATTGGGAATCCATCCACTATTTGTATACCATCCACTATTTGTGAGTTTTTTTCATCTTTTTTAGCGTGTTTGGATTAGCATTTAGTGGTGTTTTTCCACGCTTTTCTGTGTATGCACTTTTTAGCGTTCTTTTTTTACAAATAAAAACGTTTTTTTGGTAAAAAAAACACAAAAATGCTGCTTTGCTGCATTTTACCACGTTTTACCTCGTTTTGCCGCGTTTTTCAGTGTTAGAATGTTTTTATAGCTAAAAGTCTCCATGAACACGGGGTGTTTTGATAACGCTGGTAATGTTAGCTTTGTAAAGTCACGTTAAAAAAGTGAGTTTTTTTCAGCTTTTTTAGCGTTTTTGGATTAGCGCTTAGAGGCGTTTTTCCACTCTTTTCTGCGTTTGCATTTTTTAGCGTTCTTTTTTTTTTACAAATAAAAACATTTTTTTTTCAATCAATACTATACTTAGAGCATTTTAATTTATTTGCTTTATTTGACCTGCTTGGAGCAATATCTTCATCTTGAGGAGAACCTGGGAATGGGAATCCATCCACTATTTTTATACCCAGAGTCCCGTGATCACTCAACTGGGGGCAGTCATCTGTGACCCCCTGGATCCATATCTCATATTAGGAGACCGGGAGGCCTGATCCAGCAGAGCCTGTTGCTGGTCGTCAATATTTATGATTACAAAGTGCTATTTGATCACCTTAGCGGGGGTCAATTTGTTCTGGTGAGTGAGAAGTTCACTTATTGTCTGCACGTGGTGAAAGAGGAAATCTGTGGTCTACGGGACTACATCTTTATAGGACTGTCACTAAATATATGTTCACTTTTCATCCTATTGTGTCCAGGATTATCATTCGTTTTATGTTATTGATAGGTCCAGGGGCGGACTGAAAACTCATGGGGCCCCCGGGCAATAGGGGATCATGGGGCCCCTGTGTCCTTGCCCAAACTCAAAAAAGCCTATGACAAAGGTACCAGGGACATCTCATGGGGCCCCCTACTGACCCCAGGCCCTCGGGCAGTGCCCGAGTTTCCAAATGGTCAGTCCGCCCCTGGATAGGTCGTTTTATTTTGGTCACATGACATATTTTAGCGTCTACCTATTCATGCATTTATTTGGTATACGTGTACTCCACTATTTAGGGGCAGCTGCTAACATTGCCGGCTTAGTGCAGGCATCATTCACTATTGTTTGATTCATTCAGCTATCTGGGTGCCACATTTTCACACTGTTGTAATTTGTTCCCATTTGCTGGGGACAGTTCATGTTTTGAGGGGTCTGTCCCCAGCAAACAAGTAAACCCCATCATTTCCCGGCTCATGTGTCCTGCAGAAGTCACATTAAAGCGGAGTTCCACTCACGCTGTAAAAAAATAAGTCAGCAGCTACAAAAACTGTAGCTGCTGACTTCTAAAAAAACAGCCACTCACCTGTCCCACGATCCCGCGTTGCCCGTTTCACACCGGCCGTCTTGTGTTCCAGGCGCTGGCATCTTCGTTGTGGGCACCCGGCTGTGACAGCTTGCGACTTCACAGCCGGGTGCCCACTGCGCATGTGCGTGTAGCGCTGCGCTTCAAGAATGGTCCTGTAGTCTTCTGGGATCTGTCATGTGTCCCACAATACTACGGGGAGGGAGGGTAGGAGGACAACTTCTGTTTCCAATCGCCTAGGCAATCGCAGCGGAAGTGGGAGCAGGTACCTGTCAAATTCGGGTACCCGCCCCCCCCGCTCCCCAAAGGTGCGAATCCTTAATGGGAAGCAGGGGGCCAATCTTTAAAGCGGAACTTCCCCTTTTGGGTGGAACTCCGCTTTAAGTGAAAGCAATGCTGAGCTCCCCTTCTTGCTCATGGACGTTTTCAAGCCCTTTGAGTGCTCCTTCCACCTGTTGAGCGTCTTTTGCCTGGTTCCCATGTCAGAATAAACTGGCCCAGAAGCTCCAGTACCCTGGCAGCCTATGCATGACGTCCATGGGGACCTAGAATTCCTGATTTTAGATTCTGGCTTGATCACTAACATTTTCCAGGGACACGGATGTCAGTTGAGGCCATAGCTGCATGCTGGGGATTATATTTCTGAGATTTATATTACTGGAGTGGAGTAAGGCCCCATGTACACGGGACACTTCTGAACGATGGAAACTGACTGCTGAAAAACGTAGGTTAAAAAAAGTCTGTTTAGCCTCATTTGCATAACGTGTTTATGCGTGTTTATGTGCATTTGCATTTAGAAGCGTTTTTTAAAGATAAGCACAGGAGAACCTCCCAAATGCCCAGAATGCACTGAAAAGTGGTAAATTATTAACTATTTCAGACTGTTTCAGAGAAATAAAGAGAGTAGAAGCAGAGACAGCAGTATGTGTTGAGATTAGCTTAGGTGTGAGTTGCTCATTAACATTTCTTTTGTTTCCAAGGGTGGGAAAGGTGTTTGGTGGAGGGAGGCATTAGGGTCACCTGGCAGGGGGTCTTCATGAGGAATTTGAGGTGTGAATGGTTATTAACATATCTTTTATCACAATGTGTGAAAAGCTTGGTAGGAACATCCTGTGTTCAGTGTTTTGTCCATTTGAGTACCTTGAAAACGCTTTGCATGCATTTTTCACGACGAAAAAAGGCGCTAGGCAGCATCGGGAACTGAAAGAGTTGAATAAAATTTGAAACACAAACGCTTATAATCGCGATTTGCCGCGTTTACAAGCGTATGCGTTTTAAAAACTGATAAAATCGACTGCTGAATGCAAGTTTTCTGCATTCAAAAAAACGACTGTAAACTCAACTGCCTGTGAATGGTGATGTGTACATGGACACATAGGAAAACATTAGGGAGAGTTCAGGGGCTGCTGAAAAAAACACTGAATAGCTCCTAAACGTGAGATTATCAGCTGCAGTGTACATGAGCCCTAACACTCACTTTATTGGTTATCCCCCTAGGCCAGTGGTGGGCAACCTTTTTTTTCAACTGAGCCAAATCTCGCCAAAACCACGATTGAAATTTATTTTGAGAGCCACATTTTTAAAACTGAAAATACATAGGATGGTACACTGTTTTTAGTTTCAATAAGTTTTTATAGTAATTCATCCCCCATATAGTAATTCCTCCCCCATATAGTAATTCATCCCCATATAGTAATTCATCCCCCATATAGTAATTCATCCCCCATAGTAATTCATCCCCCATATAGTAATTCATCCCCCATAGTAATTCATCCCCCATATAGTAATTCATCCCCCATATAGTAATTCATCCCCCCTATAGTAATTCATCCCCCATATTGTAATTCATCCCCCATATAGTAATTCATCCCCCATATAGTAATTCATACCCCATAGTAATTCATCCCCCATATAGTAATTCATCCCCCATATAGTAATTCATCCCCCATAGTAATTCATCCCCCATATAGTAATTCATCCCCCATAGTAATTCATTCCCCATATAGTAATTCATCCCCCATATAGTAATTCATCCCCCATAGTAATTCATCCCCCATATAGTAATTCATCCCCCATATAGTAATTCATTCCCTATAGTAATTCATCCCCCCTATAGTAATTCATCCCCCATATAGTAATTCATACCCCATATAGTAATTCATCCCCCATATAGTAATTCATCCCCCATATAGTAATTCATCCCCCATATTAATTCATCCCTCATATAGTAGTAGTAAGTAAGTAACAAGTAGTAAGCCAAGTCCCCCCTGTGTCAATTCACTTACCTTTGCTCCGCGCGTTCCTCTCGCCGTGATCCCCGTGCCGTTCCGGTCTTCAGGGCGGACTGTGAGAGGAGCCTAGCTCCCCTCACGTTCGTCACGCTGCCCCGCCTACACACATCCTGACAGCCAATCACTAGCTATCAGGATGTGAGTGGCAGTGAGACTGGCCAATCATTGCTGGGCTAGCTGCAGAGTCCTCGGCCGCCCGAGAGGAGGGAGGGGAGCGGGCGCCCTGCACACAGAAGAGCCGCATTAAAATGTGTAAAGAGCCACATGTGGCTCGTGAGCCGCGGCTTGCCGACCACTGCCCTAGGCCATGCCTCCAGGTGTTCAGCAGGTGGCACCACATATTTCTTCTTGATGCCATCAAGGTGATCCTCTTAATTATGTGTCGGCAGGTGCAGTTAGCTAGTCTGCCACTAGGTGGCTCTGCACCAGAATAGTGTCTGGTTACAGCAGACAGTGTCATCAGGTGTTAGGCCCCTTTTAGTTAGAGCCCTCCTGCAGTGATGACACGGGTGAGTCCATGTCCAGGTATTGTATAAGCCAGGTTGGCAGGATCTCTAATACAATTGGGGCATGTCAGCTAAACATCCCACAATTATGTGCATGTAACCAGCACATGTAGGCCCTGGATAGGGCAGGAGGCCAGGAAGAGTAGACCTGCACCCAGGAATAGCTGGCTGTCCCTTCTGTCCCTTATGGTGGTGGAGGCTAGGGCCAATTGCAAAAGACATTTTTGACCAAGCCAAGAGTTTCCAGAGTGAGGCTGCTTTCCTGGAGGGTTCCCAGAGAGGTGTACCTATGGAGGAGGTGACTACAGAGAGCACAGTCCTGTGAGTACTGATGACTCCAGGTAGAAGGAGAGACTGCGAGAGATATGGCTGCTAACATACTGCATATGCTTTCACATGTGACTACAGCGGACCGTCCACTAAAATATGATGGACTATGTAATGCTAAGTGACTCCTGATTGTGGGGGAGATTTACTAAAACTGGAGCACTCAGAACCTGGTGCAGCTGTGCATGGGAGCCAAATGGCTTCTACCTTCAACTTGTTTAATTAAGCTTTGGCAATAAAACCTGGGAGCTGATTGGTTTCTGCACCAGATTTTGCACTCTCCAGCTTTAGTAAATAACCCCCAGTATGTCAGTGTGACTTTTATGCCATTTCCAGAATTTCATCAGTAAAGTTCAGCAAACTACTTTATGTGTTGCCACTTCTTCCTTTGGGAATGTAAAGATCAACAGCTGGGAATGTCATGTGGAGGCCCCTGGTATGGAGTGGGGCACAATATGGCGGAGGGGTCGGCTTCAGCAGGAGGGACAGTGCCCTTGCAGGATAGGAGTGGGGGTAGGGATTTGTGCTCTTGGCGCCAAATACAGCCAACCACAAAGCCACTCTTACATATGCATACTTATCTTTGCCTTTTATTTGAAATCTGCTTATTTTGTCTTTGAACCTTGAATGGCTGCCTCTTAATCCAAGCAGTTGTGACAGTTGTTTGACAGCGTGTTGAAAATGGGGCAATATTTTGTGGGTGTGGATTGTGCATTTGGCCACTAGCTGGCACAAAGTACTTAGCGCCATCTACTGGCCAAATGCAGTATTATTTGTTTTAAATCATTGAAAAACATTCGACCAGCACAGGAAATAGCCAAATAACATTTGTTTGCCCCCTTCACACAGAACAAATGTACATCTACTTTCATTCTGCAAATTGCTGTGTAATTTTTTTTATAAAAGCACCCTCTAAGTTACTATATATGGTCAGCCATATGGTTTTTTGTTTTTTGAGATGACTGTTGAAATCTTCAATAATTCTCCTTCTGAGCCCACTTTTGCTGAACAGATTGCTCAGAGACTTTCCTGACAGACTGACAGATACATCTTACCTGCTGCACTACATGAGCTCTAGCTGTGAACAAGGGCCTCTCTGACTTGTATCAAGCTAAGAAACGTATAGAAAGAAAAGGCATCCAGCGAGGGCAAGTCATTTTTTTCTATGGCAACTGCAAGTAAAATTTATGTGACAACTGAAATAAACATTCCCGCTGGAGATGTCATATTTTCCCTTTGAATGAATTTGTGCCATGAGCCCCCATTCCTGACACAATGTAAATTGCTTAATAAATGTAACAACTTTATCCAAATCCAATCATCTCTTGCTGGGTGAAAATTTCAAAGCTGCACTCCAGGCGGGCAGCTAAATATACAGTTAAGATACGTAGTTGGGAACAGCTTTACCTGTTAAAGGATTTATTGTTCTACACAGATTGATCCAGGTACCCCTGCCAGACAGCATAGCCAGGCCCTTTACTTCCATTTCAGTAGCAGCAACACTGCTTGGTTGTAGTTTCCCTGGGCCAGTAAATCACAAAGTATTAACCACTTCACAGGGGCGGACTGACAACTCATGGGGCCCCTGGGCTACAGGGGATCATGGGGCCCCTGTGTCCTTGCCCAAACTCAAAAAAGCCTATGAAAAAGGTACCAGGGGCATCTCATGGGGCCCCCTACTGACCCCGGGCCCTCAGTAGTGCCCGAGAGTCCGAATGGTCAGTCCACCTCTGTTCCTATCGCAATGCACACTAACATGCATTCATTACTAGAACGGGCACAATCAGGGCCGAGGATAAGGGAGGTACCACTTGTCCTCCTGTACGGGGCCCAGGCCAGCAAGGGGGCCCAGGCAGCTGAGTGAATAGAATGTGGGTAGGGAGGGTGATCGGCATGGCAGGGGGGCAATTACTGGAACCGATCCCCTGTATGGCTCTCTCTGCTGCAAGCTGTAAGCTGGCTTCTTCTCTCCCTCCCGCTGGCTTTCAGCTGTTGCAGAGAGAGTCATACAGGGGATCGGTTCCAGTAATCGCACCCATCACCCTCCCTGTACACTATACATTTCCCCCTGCAGCCCAGCCCCCCTGTGTGCCCCCACCCCCACAGTGCTGCCGGCTTCCCTCCTCTCCTTCCCACCGGCAGCTGCAGTCACGCAATAGGATCCTTCAGGATTGATAGTGGGGGAAAGGTCTGGTAAATATGTCACATTGACCAGCCCCTTCCTTTCCTGAATGAACACGAGTGATTGGTACCAATCACTTACTGTGTTCATTCATAACTGAAGCCTAGTAAACTGTTTCTTTTTTTCGAGGGGGCCCTGTCAGTTTGTCTGTATGGGGCCCTGTAGTTTCTAACAGCAGCTCTGGGCACAATGGGCAGATCTTCGATAATACAATACTAGCAATAAGCAACCAAACAATGGTTGCAACTTCATATACATCTATTCTTTTATCATGCTTTGGAGGCATTTTATTTTTAGTCTGTTTAAAATACTTCTCAATTCTCCCAAAGCTCAGTTATTCCTATGTTTCCGACATTATAATAGCGATCAAGTCAGATCAAGTTTCCAAATGGTCAGTCTGCTCCTGCCACTTCAATACCGGGCACTTATACCCCCTGCCTGTCCAGGCCAATTTCAGCTTTCAGCACTGTCACACTTTGAATGACAATTGCGCAGTCATGCACCACTGTACCCATATGAAATTTTTATCATTTTTTTCACACAAATAGAGATTTCTTTTGGTGGTATTTAATCATCACTGAGTTTTTTATTTTTTGCTAAATAAAACAAAAAACACCTGAAACGTTTGAAAAAAAAACGCAGTTTTCTTCGTTTCTGTTACAAAATTTTGCAAATAAATAACATTTCTTCTGTATTCTGCTACATTTCTATGGTGAAATTAATTATAATAATTGAATTTGCATTTTTTTTTCAAATGTTCTATTTTTTTTTTTATTTTTTGTTACATTTTTTCTTTTTTTTACTATTTTATTTTTCAGCACATTGTGACCAAAGCAATACAATACTATAGTAACATTGAACTACTCTGGACAAGTGATCAGGGTTTTTTTTTAACACATTATGATTGCTAATACCGATGAATTTCATTGATATTTGGAATCATTGTTACTGAATGAAACTGATTCATTCAGTCTGTTGTTGTGATTAGCTGTGATTGGGCAAATCTGATCACATGATACAGATGGGCTGTGATTGGCCCTGTCTGTATCATGTGACTGCCTTGACTAGTCACAGCTAACAACATAATTGTATACAATGGATGGCATGAATGGAAGCCATCCATTGTATACAACTGACGTGATCTGCTGTGATTGGTCACAGCGGTCACATGACACTAGCAACGGGCCGGTGTAGTGATATGTCATCGGCTGTGTCCCGTGGACACAGCCGGTGACAGATTGTGCTGCTGGGCGGCCCTGTGGCTGGATGAGCGGCTTGTTTTGACAGGACCTCATATGACGCCCAGTGACAACGACGAGTGTACCGCACGGCCGTCAATCTGATGCAGGCCGGGCGGGAAGGTGTTAAAGATGATCTTCACAGTACATGGATGAAAAAAGTCGGAGATGTTTTACCTGACAAAAGATTTGTATTTCTATCCATCCAGTCCTGAGGTTTACACAGCTCTGTCCTGTCTGGCAAAACAGGAGACCTGATTTGAATCTGCTGCAGTGTAGTAACACTTACAGGTCTTGTCCCTCTCCCAGCCTGTGACTGGACAGTAAAAGGAGAAGCAGCAAACTGATGGGCTCATCTCTAAGTCACTCTGCTCTCTCCTCCTATCAGCATGTCCCTAGTTATCACATGAGCAGCACTGCAGTGCAACAGATTGGCTCCTTGTGCTGCTTCTTCCTATCCCAGTCTGGGCTCTGCTGTAGCGGGACTGCAGGAGGCTGATACCAGGTCAGATCTGGGAACATGCACTGCTTGCATTAAAAAACTTTTTTAAAGGGTTAATTCACCTTTTCAGAAAACAAATTTAAAGGTTAACTAATACTGTGCATCCTCCCACCCCCTGGTCCCCGCTGCACTTAGGGTGACATAGTTCACCATCCAGTCCTGGGGTTTGAAAACCATGCTGTTCTTCCTCTTCTTTCCATAGAGACGCCAGGACGGATCAGAGCAGTTCTGATTGGTCAGCAACCGCCATGACCATGCCAACCAATCAATAACGCTCTGTCCTGTCCCAGCATCCCTAGGGATAGCAGGGGAAGAACAGCATGGTTTTCCAATCTCAGGAATGCTGCACTGGGCTGCCTGGATGATGAAACTGTATCACCCACGGAGGTAAATTCATTGGGGACCAGGTGGGTGGGGAGAATGTAGGGTGTTAATTCACCTTTTCTTTTTTTATGAAAAAGTTATCTAGCTCTTTAAGAATATGTAAACACAACATTTCATATTCTTGATATGTGCCTGCTATACCATATACAGTACTTGTATGAAAAAGTCTCCTGTTCTCTTTGTATTGCTTCCTTTTGTCCCTTTGCTGTCCTATTAAAACTGACCACACTAGGCATGAAAGCACAGGGCAGTCAATTCTCTTGCTGTGCTGAGAGACCAGCCTGCTCTCATCCAATGACTGGAAAGACCACGTGATCACCTAAAAAATGGGGGATAAAAAGGTATTTATAATAATTTTTATACACTATATTGCCAAAAGTATTGGTCGGCCGGCCTTTCCACACACATGAACTTTAATGGCATCCCAGTCTTAGTCCGTAGGGTTCAATATTGAGTTGGCCCCGCCCTTTGCAGCTATAACAGCTTCAACTCTTCTGGGAAGGCCGTCCACAAGGTTTAGGAGGGTGTCTATGGGAAGGTTGGACCATTCTTCCAGAAGCACATTTGTGAGGTCAGGCACTGATGTCGGGGGAGAAGGCCTGGCTCACAGTCTCCGCTCTAATTCATCCCAAAGGTGTTCTATGGGGTTGAGGTCAGGACTCTGTGAAGGACAGTCAAGTTCCTCCACCCCAAACTGGCTCCTCCATGTCTTTATGAACCTTGCTTTGTGCCCTGGTGTGCAGTCATGTTGGAACAGGAAGGGGCCATCCCCAAACTCTTCCCACAAAGTTGGGAGCATGAAATTGTCCAAAATGTCTTGGTATGCTGATGCCTTAAGAGTTCCCTTCACTGGAACTAGGGGGCCAAGCCCAACCCCTGAAAACAACCCACACCATAATCCCCCCTCCACCAAACTTTAAACTTGGCACAATGCAGTCAGGCAAGTACCGTTCTCCTGACAACCATTAAACCCAGACACGTCCATCAGATTGCCAGACAGAGAAGCGTGATTCGTCACTCCATAGAACACGTCTCCACTGCTCTAGAGTCCAGTGGCGGCGTGCTTTACACCACTGCATCTGACGCTTTGCATTGCACTTGGTGATATAAGGCTTGGATGCAGCTGCTCGGCCATGGAAACCCATTCCATGAAGCTCTCTTTGCACTGTTGTTGTGCTTATCTGAAGGCCACACGAAGTTTGGAGGTCTTTAGCTATTGACTCTGCAGACAGTTGGCGACTTCTGTGCACTGTGCGCTTCAGCATGCGCTGACCCCGCTCTGTCATATGACGTGGCCTAGCATTTGGTTACTGAGTTGCTGTTGTTCCCAGTTGCTTCCACTTTGTTATAATCCCACTCACAGTTGAGCGTGGAATATTTAGTAGCCAGGAAATGTCACGGATGGACTTATTGCCCAGGTGGCCACCTATCACGGGACCACGCTTGGAGTCACTGAGCTCCTGAGAGCGACCCATTCTTTCACCAATATTTGTAGAAGCAGTCTGCATGCCTAGGTGATGATTGTATACACCTGTGGCCATGGAGGGGATTGGAACACCTGAATCTGTCAGGGCTCCCAGGTGTGACCAGAGGTGTGTGACTGACGCAGGGAAACGCAGGCTTCAGATATGTTATAAACAATGTAATTTATTAACACTAACAATACAAACATAAACGCAGTGCGATACTAAAACATAACACAGTGCAAACAAACCAAACCAACCACCCACAGATAACAGTACATACAATGCAAGCGTCGTTAGGCAGGCCGGGTCAATATCAATCGGGCAGGTAGGTACAGGGGGAGCAAGCGGAGAATGGTCGGAGTCACAGGCCAGGTTCAGCAGGTAGCGGGCAGCATGGTACAGAGGGTCAGGCAGAGGAGAATGGTCAGACAAGCCAGGGATCAGAGCAGGGTCAGCAGAGAATCAGACAGGAACAGGGAACAGGGAGCAGGAACAGGATACAGGGCCCAGGAGAAACACAACACCAAGGCAGAGTCTGCAGGTCTGAATGTCCCTTAAATACACCAGTATAATTAGTTCCAGGTGTTTGACTGGCTGCAAGGTTGAGTCTCTGATTGCTGGGAGCACCCGCTGGCCAGCCCTGGTACTGCAGCTCATAAGGCAGCTGAGTCCCACTATTGCTGGCCAGTCCATTCCTGACAGAATCACATGATTTGGAGGGCTGGCCCAATACTTTTAGCATTATAGTGTATCTATACACAAATGTTTTGCCTTTCATTTTTATTTTAAACTGAATGGGTTGTTTTACAAGGTGATGATTTATATATACTTTAATGAATACAGAGCTGCATTCATGTGCTTCTTTTATATCTACCTAGACTTCAAGCCAGACACAGCCAGGTGACTAACATTTTCAGAAGGACAAGTCAGCAATACCTTTTTGCATAGTTCGGGCTTTGTTTGTTAACGCTGTTTATCCTATTGTTCTTGTCACAATCCACTCTGCAAAAAAATATAGAGAAGAATCCGTTATTGCCTCCGCTTTAATTAGACAGTTCCGAATTCCTCAGATATGGATACGGCACACAAATTGACGTCAAGCTATTGTGTTTTCTCTGCACCCACAGAGGGACTTAATTAGATGGTTGAAAGGCGGTTTATTCAAGGCACGGCACATTTCACTTGTCAGGTGACATCTTATTTATACCAAGCAAGTAATATCACTCATCCCCCTGTCTGCTCTTATGTACCAAAAAGATAAATAAGAGCCCCAGTGTTTTTGGATTTCATTTGATTTTTTTAAATTCCTATCAAATCTCTCATATCTAAGGCTTTAAAGTGGAACTTTCCCCCTAACAGTTTGATGACAATTAATCTTCTTTAATGAAAGAGCATTCAGTACATTTCACATTAGTAATTATGCAACCAAAATTACCCGTGGTTCACATCTGTGCGGGTGGTGCCACTGCGGATCCGCACGAAAATCCATGCAGCCGCACCACCCGCACAGAGAAATGCGGATGGTAAAATGCCGCAAATCTGCATTTTTGGAGTTTTTTTTTACCAAAAAACATTATTTTTGGTGAAAAAAATTATGCAAATGCTGAAAAACGCGGAAAAACTACACTAAACACTAATGCAAAAACACTTAAAAAGGCTGAAATACTAATTGCTAAAAAATGCAAAGGCGGGAAACGTGGCAAAATTCTGCTAAACGCTAATGCAAAAATGCCTAAAAAAGCTGAAAAACTCAAGTTTTTAACATGACTTTACACGGCTAATGTTACTAATGTTATCAAAACGCCCCGTGTACATGAGGACCAGGGGCGGACTGACAACTTTTGGGGCCCCCGGGCAATAGGGGATCATGGGGCCCCTGTGTCCTTGCCCAAACTCAAAAAAGCCTATGAAAAAGGTACCAGGGGCATCTCATGGGGCCCCCTACTGATCCCGGGCCCTCAAGCAGTGCCCGAGTTTTCAAATGGTCAGTCTGCCCCTGATGAGGACTAAAAATCAATGAGCGGCTGTACAGATCTTCCTGCACATCCAAAACTTTACATCCATACGGGTACGCATGCTTGGCTCTGGATGCGGTGTTTGCAGCCAGGACCATGCATCCGTCCCTATACAGATATAAACACGAAGGCTAGGCTCACATCTGTGTGAGTGGTGCCGCTGCGGATCCGCACGAAAATCCATGCAGCCGCACCACCCACACAGAGAATTGCGGACTCGCGGGCGGGTACCATTAGTTTTAATGGTACGCCGCCCGCACTGGAAAACGCAACCGTACTGGGAACCCAAGTTCCCGTGCGGGCTGTGTTTTCAAAAGAAGTGCAGGGACTTCTTCCCTGCGTGTCCCGGAGCATGGGAGTCCATTCAAATGAATGGGCTCTCGTGCCCGTGCAAAACGCGACCGGCATGGCCACATATATGTGAACCAGGGGTCATTTTGTACTAAGACCACTTGCCCTCCAGAAGATTCACCCCTCCCCCCCCCCCCCTTCATGACCAGGCCATTTTTTACAGCCCTGCACAACTTTAACTGACAATTTACACAAATGAAATTTCTATAGTTTTTTTTCACACAAATAGAGCTTTCTTTTGGTGGTATTTGATCACTTCTGCGGTTTTTATTTTTTGCACTATAAATGCAATAAGATTGAATTTTAAAAAAAAAAGTATTTTTTTCCTTTTTGCTATAAAACATATCTCCTAAAAAAAAAAAAATTTCTTCGTAAATTTAGGCCAAATTATGTATTCTGCTAAATGTCTTTGAAAAATCCCAATAAGTGTATATTAATTAGTTTGCGTTAAAAATGATAACATCTACAAATGACGGCATATATACTAGATTTTGTTTTTTTTTTAAATACTAGTAATGGCAGCAATTAGCGACTTGTAGCGGGACTGTGATAGTACGGCGGGTTTTCTGGCACAAGCTAACTGACACTAACATCCCCAGCGACACTAATACAGTGATCAGTGCTAATAAAATGCACTGACACTGTACTAATGATACTGGGCAGGAAGGGGTAAAAATCTGGGGCAAAGGGTTAACTGTGAGCCTAACTATATGGGATGTGTTTGCTGTGTGCTGTTTTACTAGGGTATGTGACTGTTTTTGTCTCCCTGCTTTGCACTGACACAAAACCCAGCACATCCCCGCTGTCAATTGAGAGATCTGTGTTGTTTACTAACACAGATCCCTCTCCTGTCACTAGGTCTGTCGATCAGCGAATTGGCATCTCAGGAAGCCAATGACAGCACGGGTAGGCGGGCGTGTATGCACACCCTCTACCATGAAAAGCAAAATCACGCATATATACGTGATTTTGCGCAGCCGGCGCACACTGTAGTAGTAAAGCTTCAGTGCGCGGTCGGCAAGCAGATAAGTTGCCTCCAGCATTGCTCCTGTTTATTCTTGCTGGACACCATCATTTTGTTTAAGCCTAGAGCAGTCACTTCATAATTGGAAACTCTCCCCCTCTTCTTGGTCTCGAAAACTTTTTTCACTTTCTGTGATTAAAATATGTATATTTCCATCCTTGATTGTATGTTTTGGCTCAGATAGCGAGGAAGGCTGACAGAAGCTTTGCAGTGCTAGTAAGAGTGGCTTTGTGGTTGACTCGTTGTTGGCCAATGTTTACCATGTAAATTTGTATCATCATGGGGTCCATAGATTTCATCAGATTTCTAGAGGAGTCCGTGACTCAATACAATCCTTGATTGTATGTTTTGGCTCAGATAGCAAGGAAGGCTGAAAGAAGCTTTGCAGTGCTTGTAAGAGGAGGGGCTTTGTGGTTGACTCGTTGTTGGCCAATGTTTACCATGTAAATTTGTATCATCATGGGGGTCCATAGCTTTCATCAGATTCTTAGAGCAGTCCGTGACTCAAAAAAGGTTAAGAACCACTGCTCTAGCAATAACTTAAAATATATATAGTGGAATCAGGACCTCCTTCCTCCCTCCGGTGATCCCTCTAGTGATAAATAAAGTTCTTTATAATGGAATCAGTATTACCTTCCTCCTGTTTATGATCCCATTAGTGATAAATAAAGATCTATATAGGGCACATGTGTCAGACACAAGGCCGCCAAGCCATTTCATGTGGTCCTCGTATCTCTCTTGCAGCTGCTGCACCCCCCTCATCTCCACCCCCAATTGTCTCAGCAGTCACCAGCAGAGAGGAGGACAGAACTCCTCCACCAAATCCTGCACCTCTCTGTGCAGACACGGAGAGGCTTTTCTCTCCCCCCCCAGTATCAGTGTCGGCAGCAAAGAGGAAGACAGAACTCTTCCTACAGATCTTGTGCCTCTCTGTACAGCTGCAGCACCCCCTCGTCTCTGCCTCCCCTGGTCTGCATTCAGCAGACTCTAGCAGCTGAGTCCAGTGCTCCTCTGGTCCTCCTCCAGACCCTGAACGTTCTGCTTCCCAGCTGCACCCCCTGCAGCACAAAGTAAAGAGAGGGGTGCACTGTGACGGAAGGGTGGGGGACTCTTGACTTCTGATGGTCTGGGGGGCTCTGGACTGCTAGTCTTACAGATACAATGGGCCCTTTGAGGGCAACCTTAATGCTGATGCAGCCCCCAATTAAATTGAGTTTGACACCCCTGATATAGGGGAATCCGAACTTCCTTCCTCCTGTTGGTCATCCCTCTAATGATACATCCTAAAATTGTATTTGCACACTGTGTGCTCATTTTGCAAGTATTTGGAATAAGCACCCCCAAATCTTTTTCTTCTATTGTTCTGGTCAACACTGTAATCTCAATAATGTACTGTGGGAAACGTGTACTCTATAAACATTCTCAGCAGAGCATTTTTTAAAACAATATACCAAATAAAAACCTTATAGATCCTTGAAAAATACAAAATTATTTAGGAAAGCAATAGTATAATGAGGTTAAATGTCCAGTCTTCTAAAGCATACCGTTGCTGCCAAAATTTGGTCCAGGCTTCTATGAAATGGTTACCCATAAATCCACTTCACGCACCCGTTAACTACTCGCATCTATAACATGGACCTGTCACCCCTTTAAACAAGTAACTTTCTTTTAATTTTGCTTCTAAATAAACAGTAATAAGAAAATACTTGGCCTTGTAATAAAATGAAACATCCATTTTGAAGGAGTGACAAAGGGTTAAGCAGTTCCTTGGCTCCCTAATGGAAAAATATTATATTCCCATTTAAATCGATACTTCTGGTATTTAGCGTTCCGTCAAAACCACCTGAACTTTCATATTACATTTCCATCTGTTTTTTTTTTTTATCAATTTTGTGTTTTCATCATATTTTTATTCCATTTGGGACTGTGTCATGGTCCATAGCTGCACTGATGAATACTGAAGCTTTCATATCCCGGCCTTTGTCATTGCTGGGAGTTCAGGTAGATTGGTTTGGTGTTATTTATAAAACGTATGCAGACAAAGAAGCATTCCTCTGTGTGATTGGTTCGAAGGGAGCATAGATTGAGAATCCAGGCTTTAAATGTGTTTTTAATGGTTTTATTGACTGCTTTCCAAAAATAGGCAAACCTCCTTTTTTAAAATAGATCAAACCTAAATTACAAGTTTGGTTATGTGAAAAACGTTTTTAATGGGATTCATGACAAAGTATGTAAAAAAGATGACTGACTCAAAGAGATTGTAAATCTTTTTTTCTTCTTTTTTAAATAATAAACATGTCCTACTTACCTTGTCTATGAAATGGTTTTGCAGAGTGGCCCCAATCGTCCTCTTACAGGGCCCTCCACAGGCGCTCCTCTATAGGAAGACACTTCCTTTGGGGGCACTCATGTGGACCTTATGTACACAGTGTGTTGAGTTGTTACATGCTGTATATCCAAAATATAAATACAACTGATCAAAAATGTGAAGGACAAATGCACATCAAAAAGTCCCAAAGTAATATCCAAAAGTGCATCCACTAGTGAATGTCATCATTAGCAATCGCTTCCACCACCTCTAGTGCTCCAGCTACCACCATATAGATCCACTTACCAGAGCCCAAGACCCCATAACACAGGAGGTCTAAAATCTTTTTACCCCTTCACACCTCAGAGTAAAACAAATCCTAATGCCTAAGCACAATTTTGCAACTTTAACATGTGTTAGTAAATCCGTACATATCATCAGAACTACTTTGTACATCCAGGTGAAGTATACTTTTTTTTTTCAGAACAAATTGGGTTTCATTTGGTGGTGAATGGTAATGGATATCTTCTGATTTTTTTTTTTTTTTTGTATTATCAAAAGAAAACTGGCCCAAAATAGTAAAAAAAAAATAATTTTTTTAAATGTAGCTGTATTGTTCTTGTTAATACCATAACCTACCACCAAAGGACAACCCAAAATAAATTCTCCTGCTCCTGACGATAGCAGCGATGCCATATATGTGTATGTTATTTGTTGTTTGTACCCGTAGTACAGCCCAGAAACAATAGTGCGCATTTTGCTTTTTTTTTTGTCCGACCTAAAACACACTGCCACTAATTGACACTGATACTAATTAAAAAAATATCCTGCCCAGAATATACTGACCCTGGCCTTTGATCCTGACCTTAAACTTTGACATTTACTTGACCCAAACACTAACCCTGGCACTGACCTAGATCAAACCTTAATCTAGGTATTTTTCTTTATTTTTGTCTTTATTTTTTCTTTTATTTTTTAATATTTATTTATTTTACTCACTGAGGAGAGAGATAATACTCCATTCAGAGAGAGAAAACACGGGCGGGCTTCACAGTGACTGATCACTGTGATCGCCAATCAGGCTATCTCAGTGGTCAGGTGACCCGGAATGGGGAGTTCTGGGTCCCGATCATTAGTGCAGGACCCAGGGCTCACGTTGAGACCCTGGTTTCCACGGCGCACTCCCAGCACAAGAGGAGATGCACAAATATGTGGCCCCATGGCAAAAATCCCGAGTGCAGTGAGGCCGCATATTTGTGTGAGGTCTGCATCAAGGGGTAAAATCTTTCCCAGGATGGATGGCCTTCACTCAGTAGGAGTGAGAGAGAGCCACATACTGTAATGTAGTATTTTTCAACCATGTAATTAATAAAATGAATTCCATACTCACAAGGAGCAAAGAAAAAGCCAGACATTCACAGAAACACATGTTGCCCATCTGAGCCATTGCAATGACGTTACTGCTTGACCCCGCCCTTACGTGTTTCCTTCCAAGGAATAACAAGGTGTTTGCGCTTGATTTCGAGCTGCGCTCCTAGTGTCTATAGACACAGAAAGTACAGCTCAGCCCCACTTCCCGCTCCCTCATCACAGAATTTGATTGACAGCAGCAGGAGCATATCAATCTGCCCTAAGAGGAGAGAGAGACAGTGGAGAGAGCAGTTGCTCTCGGGCACAGTGCTGGTTCAAGATTGGGCTCAGGTGAGTATAAGGGGGGCTGAGAGGGATCCGGCAGTTCAGAAGGGAGTGCATTAAGATAAAAATCCTTAAGCCTTTGGAACCATTTTAGGAGTTAAACTTTTTTTATTATTTTGGATGGAGTAGATAAAAGTTAATGCCCCTGTCTGACTATTTGTGGTCTGTTTCTCTTCATTACCTCCTGAAGAGGAAGGACCCTTCCTTGGCCTCCTGAATTGTAAGAATCCTGAAGGGGGCAAGGCACACCCAGATCCACTTAGCCAACAGGCCTGGCGGACCCCACTCCTTGTGATTATCTGTTGGTAGATCTAAATAACCACTTTTAGACAGCTGTCCCAGGATCAAGTTTCACCATTGAACGATTTCCCCTCTATTGATGTGATGGTGGCACTGATAGTCAGAGAAAAGTCAAAGCTTCTTATCTGCATACTTGTCTTGGGTTAGTGGCTTAAAAAATAATAAAAAAATGAAGTCCATGTCTGCTTTCTGTGAAGGGCTGCCAATAAGGGTTTACAGGCTGTACACACGTACAGGACATGACCCCCATCGAGTCAATAGGGAGGGGCCTAGTCCTGGCAGAGGATGCCTGATTTGGTGACCTCTTCTTAAGACTCAGACAATGGAACTCTACAGCACAGGTCGGTGAGTTCTTAGGAGCAAGAAAGGGGCAAGTAAGTTCACTGCCAATGGTTGACCCCTTCTCAGACTTTGAAGCAGGGTGAGGTACACCTTAGGTCATCTTACTTTTGCCATGTTCTTACCAATATCATCAGTTCTTAATAATTGGTAAGCAATTTTGAGCCTGTTGCCATAACAACGACAAAAGTGCATGACTCGGTGGATGCTAATTGATACAGTCCTTCAGTAATCTAGAGACAAGCACGGAGGTGACTGTCTGCTTCTAAAGAGAACAATTCTCTGGTTCTCACCCTCGTTTCATTACTCATCTCTGAAACAAAAACTACTTATGGGGCACAAACTTAACCTAAAGTAGACCTGTACTGTTAACCTGAACCAAACCAAATATTAACCACAATGCTAGACAGCAGACAGCACCCAGTGTCTGATATGTAGCTTCTTTCTGGGACATTCTAGAAGCCCCTAATGGCACTTTGCAGGTCTTCCCTGTCATCTGTTTCTTCCTTTCATGTAGTATTTAGTATGGTGGTCAATAGGAAGGCACAGTAAGTGACCGGTTATAATACCGCAACAATGAAATTCCAGTTGCAGTTCCTGTTACATAATACCACTACATTTGAGGTATAACAGAGTCACAAAATAGAGACTCATAGCCAAGAAGAATATAAATTACTTATTTGACACTGTTATGCACTCTCAGGCAGGGCTGGGAGACAGTGTTAAAAGTCAGCAGACACTGTCAACCTTTAGGTGACCTCTGTATGAAATCACTGGAAATGACTTAATTCACATAGTTTCATAGTTGGTAAGGTTGAATAAAGATACCAGTCCATCTAGTTAAATGTGTGTGTATTTATGTCTCTATCACTTACCATATCTCTGTATATTGTGTTCATTAAGATGCCCATCTAAAGGTTTTTTGAAATTAGCGGCACTTCCCGCTGAAACCACCAATTGTGGAAGTGAGTTCTACATCCTTACCACCCTAACAGTAATAAACCCCCTACGCAGTTTGAGGTTACATGGCTTCTCCTACAACTTCATTGAGTGGTCATGTGTCTTCTTGAGTGACCTGAGACTGGATAGTTTCCTCCCTATTGGAAAAAACAAACAAACAAGGGCGCACTCTCATCGTGCATTACCGTGGTAATCCACGTATTTATTAATAAAAAGGATTATTTACTCACAAACCAATGTGATAAAAAGCAGTAAGGTTGTCCACAAAAACAGTCACAATATGGCTGTGTCTAGTGATGCGGATATGCTAACGCGTTTCAGGAGCTGTACCCCCTTCCTCAGAGCTCTGACTGTTTTTGTGGACCACCTTACTGCTTTTTATCACGTTGGTTTGTGAGTATATAATCCTTCTTTTTATTAATAAATACGTGGATTACCACGGTAATGCACGATGAGAGTGCGCCCTTGTTTGTTTTTTCTTCCACTAGTGGCCAGATTACCCGATCTCAGAAGGGCAGCACCTGTTCGGTTGGCATTTTGACATATCTTTGGTTTGCATAAAGATTTGAGTGCTGGTTCTGTTTTGTTCATCTTTGAAAGTTTCCTCCCTATGCTAGAATCTCCATTAAGATATTTGTATATTACTATCATACAAGGGGCATTCAAGTCAAACCGGGACTTCTAACTTTACAGGTATAAAAAGGGATGCTGGTGTGGTGGTACTACACACAGTAGTAAGTGGCAAGTGTGTCCTATTACTGATAGGCGGCGCACATGTTGCGGGTCAATTCAGAGACCAGTATTCAAGATGGCAGACAACAGTGTTAGTGCGTGCATGGAATAGCGTGTGGTGATGAAGCTTTGTGTGAATGAAGATGTAAAACCTGCGGATATCTTTAGTACGATGATGAGATGCTCAGCCACAGTAAGACATTTGAATGGTGTAAATTTTTCAAAGATGGCCGTACATTTGTCAGTGTTGATCCGGCCATGGTGGTTCCTAGCCCACAGCAGTCATTCCTGTGAACATTCAGCGTGTGGAATGGCTGATCCTTGATAATAGACACATAACCTTTTGTGAAATTGCACAAGAGACTAGTCTTTCTTTGAAAACGGTGAACACAATGATGAGGAGGGGAAGCAGGCCATCCAAGGATGGTTCAGGCGTACTGACAAATCTTTTTATGCCGGAGCTTTCCAGGCATTAGTTAATGCATAAATGTAGCAGGGGAGTATGTAAAAAAAAAAATTAAAGCAGTTTCCACTCCTTGAAATTTGTTCTTTTATTGTAAAAACTCAAAAGTTCCCGGTTTGACTTGTATGCCCCTCATATCTCCTCTTATTCGTCTCTTCTCCAAAGACAATACTTTTACAATGTTTGTGATCGTTCCTCATACCTGAGGTCCTCCAGATCCCTTATCAGTTTTGTCGCCCTTCTCTGGACTATCTCCAGTTCCAGCACATCCCTCCTGAGGACTGGTGGCCAGAACTGGATGGCAGAGTGGTAGACATTAACAAGCAAATATTGTAGTCTTCTTTGCTTCATACAGCTTACGTTAATGAAAAGTGCACGTTTCATGAACAAAACCAGATGTTTGTGTATATTTTTGGAACTGGTGTCAGAAAATAGTGATGGAGAACACACATTCTAAACCAGAGAAATAATTTGTAAGCCAATGTAATGGTGAATCTTGGGTGGATCTGAGATAAAGCTCTATGTAAACAGCTCACATAGCGTCACATTCAGATTTTGATGGATATTTTTAAAACAAGTGACTATTTCAGCAGGTATTGATGGCCCCTGTACTTTCTAAACCTGGTAATTGATTCATTGAGCGGTGTACAGTGACTCTTGGGTGAACCTGAAATGGGATGTTGTATAAATGGCTCCCAGAGCATCACATCTTATGCTTATATGGCAGCAACGCTCCTGGAAAAATGGGACTCAAGGGAGGCCAGCTGACTACATTGTACTCTCTTGTTTCCACTTACTGTTCATATTGCTACACTGCTGACTTGTAAATAACGGTCAGGGTCCCAAGGTTGTTCATGTCACTTGTAGACACAACTTGGGTCCCCACTGGAACCATTAAAACAAGACTATGTCATTCTGCATGGCTGGAGACAGCTACATTGGAAATCTGACTTGTGTAAGTCTCAGAGCAGAGCTGGGAGCTCAAAAATGTCTTCCTGACCAGAAATTCAGAGTATGCTAGTGTACAATGCCAGGATGATGAAAATAATAAAGTGTACCTGTACTCTATTTTAAATGTTTGAAGCAGACCTTCACACTCCCTTCCCATTCACCCTCCTTACCCACTTAACATCATTGAATTCTTCCCCCTTACCTTCACAATTGGACATTATTTTTTTTGTAGGAACATCTCAACACTTCCAAAGAGGCCCACAGTCTCCTGGGATACTGACGTCCCTTCCAAGGAGGCCTTGGTGTACTCTCCAGCTTATGAGTTGATACACATCATCAGGCGGCCAGTTGTCTCTTTCTGGTTCTTGCAGTCGGCCTTCTGATGATGTACCAAGGAACATGAAAATTATCAGGGGGAGTGGCTGCAAGGACTTGGAAGAGACAGCAGCATCCTGATGGTGTAAATAATTAAGATGGTGCTGTGAGACCTGGCCCTTGGTGGCAGACAGATTCACTGGACATGAGAGTATGTTTGTAGAGGATAACCTTGGAAACCAGTTAAAAGGGGTTTTAAAAAAAAAATTACATGAGGGGCTAAGTTACTCTTTGAAAAAATCAAATTTCCAAGAGTGCACCTCCAAGAAGAATGAATGCACCACACCAAATGGAAAACACAGACGCTTGATAGGACCCTGATCATAGAAAAGCATTTCAGGCTATTCCTTTCTTTAAAACCCAATATCACTTTTATAAATTGGTCTTTCTGCAATACATTTTCAGCATTTTTTTCATCTCTTTAATTTTTATCATTTGTTTGCCCTTTATATCACCCTTCATTTTGTATGTCATGGCGTTGCCCAAAATTGCAGATTTTAAGACAAAGGATTCCCAGAGCCGCATAGGTTACCTAAAGAGAGCAAATTAGTAGTAGTATCTTCTTAAAGGAATAATAATCACTGATTTAACCTTCAAGTAGAGTGGCTGCTCTAACTCATTCACTTCCTGAGATATTTTACTTGGTACCTAACAGATTCCTACAACAGGGGACAAAGGAGACAGAGAACACTGTAAAAAAAGAGACAAGGGCCCCATCCATATTTACCTTACTGAAAAAGTGATAAATATCCTTTCATTTTTTTTCTTTGTCCTGGCTGTAATAAATAAAGGAAGAAAAATATGAAATTCAAAACTGCTACACATTCCGTTTAAGTATAATTTAGATATGAAAGAATTTACAGCAGGTAGAATGTGATATGAAGATGAACTTGAACAATTAAAAGAACACTGTTACAACACAGAAAGTATATAATACAGTATCTGAAGAGCTCTGCCCTCTCTTCTAAATTAATCTAGCTGTTACAGTCCATAAATTACATAAAGCATCTCAGTAATAAAAAAATTATATAACCTAATCTACAGAACTTTTACCATTATACCCCACTATATTTATATGTATATTAAATATTAAAGTGCATATATCCAATATAAATTATTAAAGTGAAAGAAACACAGGACAAAAACAGATATGTATACACATTTCCTATCCACAAAAAGTAAAAATGTCTTAACTGAAAGTCTTATGTAATCATGGTCTTCTCTTGACTCCAAACTACTTAAAGAAAAACACTACTTTTGCAGAAAAAAAAATAAAATAAGTGTGGCATTCTTTAATGTGCTACTAGAATAGTGTAGGCAAATGTATTGTGTATGACTCATGGTAATTGTGTGAGTCTGTGATTAGAGTAAAGCTGGATGGATTAAGAGGTTGGGACTCTATTGCCTCCACCTGGCTCTGGAGGACCATAGAACCTTCTAGAAGCCAGAGGGCAGAAAGGGTGGAGACCTAATCTGCATGCTTATGGGAATCTAGCCAATATCCTGTTTGGAGGCCCTGGTAAAGTGGTGAGACCAGCCCATAAATATGGAAGAGTCAGGCTGGCACGGGGAGTCGGGTGGAAGATGGAGTGCTGAGGAGACTGTCAGTGGCCTGGGAGGGGTCCCCTAGGTCTAGGGTGGGCTAGCCTCCTGTCAAGGTCCTACCTTTTCCCAGGGGTTATGCTGCTCCATGTGCTGGCATCCATCTTGGATTTCTGCAGAGCATGGTGGGAGTCTTTTATGCCTTCAAGCCTCTGCGGTCCATCCCCCAGAGGGGTGTGGTTGATCACATATAAGCCTGTTGTCCGCACGTGCCCTTTGCATTCGTGTCTTGTATGTTCGTGTTGCAACAAGCTCTGTTTATACTCTCGTGGCTCTCCTGGAAACTGACTCGGTTTTGACTAGACTATTCTCTGCATTATCCCTTTATCTGACCTCCCGTTGCTGAACCCGGCTTGTGACCTGTTATTCTTGTCTACCGTTCTGTACTGTCTGTCCCGTTGTTATCGACCCGGCCTGCCCAACTACGCTATTGTCTGCTGGTTCCTACCAGCTATACGCCATTGGCGGTGGCCATTACTGCAGCTGGGGTGTCTCGGGGGCTGCAACCTGGTCCCTGGCTGCTTCAAGTCCATCCCCACCATCAGGGGCCCTGGTGAAGGGCAGCCTGTGACTTAGACTCCGCGCCCTGAGGGACTCCCGTCTGTGGGTGGTGGTTGTCGTCAGTCGGTGCGTGACCCTGCCATTAGGCCTGCCTGTCCGTTCCACAGCTCTGGTCCTGACACCTCCAGGCTGGGCTCAGGCTGGCTCTGGAGGGTCCATTCAGCGGTACAGTATGAACAGGATCCCGGCCTGAGATCAGTGGGAACAAGGAGGACAGAGTGCACCAGCACACCCAGGGATTTGCAGTACAAGGGGAGAGAATACCACATGTGGCAAGCTTTTAAAAGACAGCGTTGTGCTTAATCCTTTTATTTCTTGTCCTGGGAGGGCTGGTAGTGTGTATGGAGCTGGGAGCAGTTCTACAGGAGAGAGGAGACATCTCTGTATGTAGTTTGCAACAAGCTGAGTTTACTTTCAGAGTGCCTGAGAGTCCCTAGCCCGTAACGGGCTGTTGCTACTTATCCACAAAGACTGACTGCTTTCAAGGAAAAGAACAGTCCAAGATCCGTTTCTGTAAATAGGAAAGAAGTTGTCCCCTATCCATGTTAGATCCCCTAATGAAATAAAAATTAAAAAAACAAACATAGTCTGTTCACTGACTGTGGAAGCAAGTGTGGAAAATGCGTGTTGCCTGACTGTGCAAAGCTTAGAGGGTTCCAGAAACACAGGGGCCTTCAAGAGAGTAGCACTACAAAAGTAACATAGCATATGCAATTGCATAGTAATTTGTATTTTAATGTTAGTGCATATATCCAATATAAATTATTATTATTATACATGATTTATATAAGGCCAGCAGTTTGCGCAGTGCTTTACAATATTAAAGTGCAAGAGCAACTGTGCAAAAAACATATGTATACACATACACTGATTAGCTATAACATTATGACTCCTGACAGGTAAAGGTAGGCCCAGAGAAGAAAAAAGAATGACATGACTTGGTGTAATAGAGGGACAACAGAGGGTTAAATTATGGGTAGGAAGTTTCAGGAATTAAGGCTTACCTTATTAGATGGGGGATGTTGGCGAGGGTCTCCCAGGGAGGAAAAGGAGTGTCTGTCCTCAGGAAGTCCAGTGGGGGAAGTTTGGAAGAAGAAGAAGCTTCCCACTCTCCCTCCCCTTTGTGCTTTGGTTTGGATTGTTATGGCAGCCTTGCCGGTTGTTGGTCTTTGGAGGAGGAAAGTATTCTGAATGGAGACAGATTCGGGACCCATCAGTGGTATGGGGAGCTTGGTACATTTTGGTTAACAAGGGGTTAACTCGGAATAGGTAAAATGGTGGTCACTGTGGATAAGTAGGGTTATCCCCCAGCCGGTGTTGTGGCTTGGGATAGGTAGGACTGTCCCCGAGACGGTAGGCTGCAGCTGCGGCTCTAAGTTGAAGGAATGTTTTCCGCAAAAGTGAAGTTGGGTTTATGGCTCACAAATGACCACCACGTTTTTCCTCTGTTTATAATTTGGAATGCTATGTTATTTATGTTGAAATTATTTATTGGTTAATAAAAGGCTGCTTTGGTCATTTTGACTCCAAAAACTTGGTTTGTGTATTTTGTATAGCTGGCATGGTTGGCCTAGAAGGCTTGGTTAGGTTGGAAGGCGTATATTCTACCCTTGTCAAGTGAATAACAATGATTATATTATTACTATGGCACCTGAAAGTAGGTGGGATATATTAGGCAGCAAGTGAACATGTTTTTCCTGAAGTTGATGTGTTGAAAGCAGAAAAAATGGGCAAACGTAGAGATATGAGGGACAAATTGTAATCAGTAGATGACTAGGACAGAGGAAATCCAAAACTGAAGCTCTTGTGGGATGTTCCCACTCTGCAGTGGTCAGAACCGACCAAAAGTGTTCCAAGGAAAACCGGTGACAGGGTCACGGGCAGCTAAGGCTCATTGATTTATGTGGAGAATGAAGGCTGGCCCGTGTAGTCTAATTCAATAGAAGAGCTACTTTAGCTCAAATTGCTGAAATAGTTAATGTTGGTTCTGATAGAAAGTACATTACAGTTTGTTGTGTATGGGACTGTGTAGCCGCAGACGACAGGTCAGGGATCCATGTTGACCTGTGTCCACAGCTAAAGGGGCCTACAGTGGGCACGTGAGCATGAGAACTGGACCACTGAGCACTGGAAGAAGGTGGCTTGGTCTGATGAATTCTAGAACAGTTTGAGGAACAGAACAATGAGATCTCAATCCATCAAGCATCTGTAGACTGTGCTGGAAAAACAAGACCAATCCATGGAGGTCCCACCTCGCAACGTGTAGGACCTAAAGGATCTGCTACTGACAGCTTGGTGCCAGATACCACAGCATACCTTCTGAGGTTTAGTGGAGTCCATGGATGGGTTATGGTGGGTATTCATTATGGCTGATCAGTGAATATAAACCAAAGTGCATAAAAAGTAAAATCTCTTATATAATAATGATCTTCTCTTCACTCCAAGTGATTTAAACATAGCCTCCACTTTTGCTGAAAAAACAATAACAATACGGAGACCATGGTAGTGATGGAGTCTTTGTGCTTAGGCTCCTTGTCTAACGATCCAAACCCCAATACTGGTTCTGAAATCATGGCATGGGGCATCCTAGAGACTTAGCCTAGGAGTCATGGAAGATAGAGTGAGGCCACAAAAGAAGAGTAAGCTTCCTAGTATTCAAGGAAAACATACAAATCGATGTCGCTGGGATGAGGTGAAGGGTTACTTGGCTGGTGGAGTCCGGTACAGGCTCAGTGGTACCGGCTCATAAATGCACAATAAAGTGAAAGAAGGGTTATGAAGTACAATGAGGAACTGTTATCCGTAGCGCATAGAGTGTAATGAGGAACCGATATCTGGAGCAAACAATGTAGAGTACAGAAGTTGGGCCATAGATTACGAGGAGTTAACTATGTATACTTGGGGAGAAGCATCGTCTTGAAGTTGGAATGCTGCCATAAATGCCAGACTAGCATTGTACAGCAGCCTCATCCTGCCTTTTGGAGGCACTAGCAAGCGCTTTCTCCAGGTCTCCACATTGGCGCAGTAAGTCCTATACAAGACTCTATACAAAGGAGGACCTTTTATAGCTCAATCACCAGGTATTAGCTGCAGATTTTAAAAGACTTTTGAAATTATAGTAGCATGTAAAAAGTTTGGTGTTGGGGTTTATTGATTTTAAGTGCATTATTCGGTCTTTGTTTTGCCACAGAAGAGGTTAAAGTTATTTGTAATTGGTGTGACGGTTTACTGACCACGACATAGATCAGGAACAGAAGCCGTTCTCACCGTTTTCCGAGGATTTATCACTCTAATTATGTTGACCACAGTGGGAGGTCAGCTGTCCATCAGGGTGTACAGTGCCGCCGGTGGCTGTCACAGAGCTTGTTGAGGAGCACAGCTGTCAGTCATAGGTCTGGTTAATGAGTTGTCACTATGGACAACTTCCCTGCAGCAAACCAAAGTGAGACCTACAGTGGACACTTTTCAGTATGTTGTAAATCCATGGTGACAAACGGAGGCCAAGAGGTTGTCCTGCACTGTCTAATGAGAAGAACTTGTGGCCAACGCAGGAATTCCCACCAAACCGCTAAATACACATCTGTAATAACATATGTGAACGGTGTGGCTGTCAAATGTATTTGTAATTCTGTTCAGCCGGCCTTGTGATTTATACACCCTACTGTACTTTGGCCAGAATGTTAATATCACTATTTGCTTACCATTCCTGTTTGCCCTTTGGACTGCTTATGAGTTCTATTGGATAGGCAGTCCAACAGTTAAAGAGAAGCTTCAGTCTCCTTCCAAAAGAATAAAAGTCAGCATCTACATTATTTGTAAAAGATTTTTAAAGTGTTATTAAACCCACAGCAGTAAAATCAGTCTGTGTATGCAGTAAGGCATGCTTGCTATACTCACTGTGGAACCTAAGGGGTTAATTCTCTGCATTGTGTAAAAAGGCTGTTTGATCCTGTCTTCTATGATCCTCCCCATCTTTTGCTGTCCCCAATCCATTTTCCAATAGTTTGAGCAGCAGTGGCAAGTCTGCATACGCTCTGTTTGGTGTGTATTGCCAGAGAGTTTTTTTTCTTTTTTTGGGAGGGCGCAAATGGTCAGCACAGGGCCAATCAGCGCTGTCCAGACTGTCTGGTAATGCAGCCTCATAGGACAGTCAGAACAGAATGAAAACTCCTCCTACAAGATTAGCCAGTGCTCAGCTGTACACTGATAGAGGTGAAAAGACTGCTATATACTGCTGATGAGAAAAGGTATTTAGCAGTTTATATTTACTAAAATAATTGTATTTCCATGTTCTGTGTACTGTGGGAGACCAGATATAGTGAATGCAGGGTCCGGGGAGACCAGATATAGTGACTGCAGGGTCCGGGGAGACCAGATATAGTGACTGCAGGGTCCGGGGAGACCAGATATAGTGAATGCAGGGTCCGGGGAGAGCAGATATAGCGAATGCAGGGTCCAGGGAGACCGGATATAGTGAATGCAGGGTTCGGGGAGAGCAGATATAGTGAATGCAGGGTCCGGGGAGACCAGATATAGTGAATGCAGGGTCCAGAGAGAGCAGATATAGTGAATGCAGGGTCCAGAGAGAGCAGATATAGTGAATGCAGGGTCCAGAGAGAGCAGATATAGTGAATGCAGGGTCCGGGGAGACCAGATATAGTGAATGCAGGGTCCTGGGAAACCAGATATAGTGAATGCAGGGTCCGGGGAGAGCGGATAAAGTGAATGCAGGGTTCGGGGAGAGCGGATATAGTGAATGCAGAGTCCGGGGAGACCAGATATAGTGAATGCAGGGTCCAGGGAGAGCGGAGATAGTGAATGCAGGGTCCAGAGAGAGCAGATATAGTGAATGCAGGGTCCTGGGAGACCAGATATAGTGAATGCAGGATCCTGGGAGACCGGATATACTGAATGCAGGGTCCGGGGAGACCGGATATACTGAATGCAGGGTCCGGGGAGACCGGATATAGTGAATGCAGGGTCCGAGGAGACCAGATATAGTGAATGCAGGATCCTGGGAGACCAGATATAGTGAATGCGGGGTCCGGGGAGACCAGATATAGTGAATGCGGGGTCCAAGGAGACCGGATATACTGAATGCGGGGTCCGGGGAGAGCCGATATAATGAATGCAGGGTCCGAGGAGACCAGATATAGTGAATGCAGGGTCCGGGGAGACCAGATATAGTGAATGCGGGGTCCGGGGAGACCAGATATACTGAATGCAGGGTCTGGGGAGACCAGATATAGTGATTGTAGGGTCCGGGGAGACCACATATAGTGAATGCAGGGTGCTGGGTTTAGTGCACTTTAATAAAAGGACACTTACCTGTCCAGTGATCCTCACCCAGTCTGATTCTCCACCCCCCCCAGCACCGTCATGTTTACTAAGGGGGGCCGGAGAAGAACCGGCCATGCGCAAGTCTTTAATTGTGCCATGCACGAGCATGGCTGCGCTTTGTGAACAATCCTGCAGTCTTCTGGCACCTGTGATGTGTCCTAGAAGGCTTTGGGTAAGGGGGGGGGGGTGAACTTCCGCTCTGCTCGCCTAGGCAATCTGGGTGGAAGTGGGAGTGGGTACCTATCAAGACCAGGTATCTGCTCCTCCTCCCCAAAAAAAGGTTTCCAAAAGTGGGAGAGGAGGGGGGAGGAGGCGAAAAAGTGAATCTTCCCCTTTTGTGTAATGTTCCACTTTAACCGGTTGCAGAAATACTGCTACAGGGCGGCATGGGTGTGCAAAATCACGTATATATACGTGATTTTGCCGTTCTGGGTAGGGGGTGCACGTACCGTCCTTACCCATGCTGCCATTCACAGCCTCGGCTGTCAATCACCGGGTCCCGCCCAGTGATTACTCGCCAGCACCCGGTGATCGCCGAGTATCTCTGACGGGGGAGAGACCTGTATGTAAACAATACAAATCTCTCCCCTGTCAGCCCCTGCACACTGCTTTGTATGGCTCTGCATAGCAGAGCCTCACAAAACAGTGTGCTTACAGTGAAGCACACACAGCACATAATGTGAAACAGCATATTAACCCTTTGATCGCCCCACATGTTAACCCCTTCCTGCCCGGTGTCATTAGTACAGTGTCACTGCTTTTTATTGGCACTGATCACTGTATTGGTGTCACTGGGGATGTCAGTGTCAGTTAGCTTGTGCCAGAAAGCCCGCCGTACTATCACAGTCCCGCTACAAGTCGCTGATTGCTGCCATTACTAGTATTAAAAAAAACAAAAGCCAGCCTTTACAGTGAAGCACACACACAGCACATAATGTGAAACAGCACACAGTTAACCCTTTGATTGCATCACATGTTAACCCCTTCTTGCCCAGTGCCATTAATACAGTGTCAGTGCTTTTTATTAGCATGATCACTGTATTGGTGTCACTGGGGATGTCAACGACACCAAGTCAGTTCTCCCCATTATCAGAATGTCTGCCGCAGTCCCACTATAAGTCACTGATTGCCGCCATTACTAGTAAAAAAATAAATAAAATCACAGTATATATACAGCCATTTGTAAATGCTATAACTTTCACGTACACCAATTAATTTACACGCAAAGACATGCAGCAGAATACATTTTGGCCTAAATTTATGACAAAATTATATTTTTGAAAAATTTTTACTGGACATATATAAAAGCAAAAAGTCAAAAAAAAATTTTTTTTCTCAAACTTGTCAGTATTTTTTGTTTATAGCGCAAAAAATAAAAACCGCACAGGTGATCAAATACCACCGAAAGAAAGCTCTATTTGTGGGAAAAAAGGACATACATTTCATTTGGGTGCAGCGTTGCACAACCGCGCAATTGTCAGTTAAAGTAACGCAGCGCCATATCGCAAAAAATGGCCTGGTCAGGAAGAGGGGTGAATCTTCTGGTGGTTTTTAACTGAAGGAGCACACAGGGCAGGCTGACAACGCTGCTGCTAATTGCAAGGCAGGGGCTTGGCGTTGTCAGTCTTCAACAGGAAGTGCTGTTACTGGCTGGATCACCGGGTAAGAAACTTGCAACAGGTTCCCAAAAAAACTCTCTTGCTTAAGAGAACTCTACACAGGAACACATGATGCTGGACATACTGAAAAGCAGAGGCGTCCCTAGGGTTGGTGTCACCCAGTGCGGCGTCCGATCCCTTATGCTCCCCAATCCGCAGATCCCATTTTTCTTCATTATTCCTCACCAAATTATTTGCTGGGTAACTTCTGTATATACAAAGTGCATTGAAAGCTATGCATGAAAGTCTATGTAAACCCTACATCTACTTTTCAGCAGTGGTGTCCTGAGGCAGGTGCAGGCGGTGCGGCCTGCCCTGGGTGACACCGACCACACGGGGTGACACCGGACCTGCTCCACGAGAAGGTAAGTTGTAAAGCATGCCAACGATCCTCACAGGATGGATCAGCTCCATCCTGCGAAGGTCATCGGCATGCAACCTATACGGGGTGACACCGGACCCGCTCCACGAAAAGGTAAGTTGTAAAGAAAGCAAACAATCCCCGCAGGATGGATCAGATCTGCGGATTGGGGAACATAATGGATCGGACTCCGATCCATTATGCTCAATCCGCAGATCCGATCCATCCTGCGGGGATCGTCGGCTTTCTTTACAACTTACCTTTTCGTGTAGTGGGTCCGGTGTCACCCCGTGCGGTCGGTGTCACCTGGTGCGGGCCGCACCCCCCGCACCTACCTCAGGACACCACTGCTAGGGTTTACATAGACTTTCATGCATAGATTTCAATGCACTTTGTATATATAGAAGTTACCCAGCAAAGAAGTCTGTTTGGAATAATGAAGGAAAGTTCAATAGCTGGCTTGTTCAGTCTGATGTATGTAGTTCTCCAGGAGCTGCAGCTTGTCTGATCCTGCTTTTAGTCTCCGCATTGATCGTGTACAAGGAATGATTGCTGGATCTCTGGCACTGACTGTGTTTTGGCAGTTTATTCTATATATAGCTTGTTGGATGGTAACATTCTATAAATAGAATTCTGTGTAACCAGGGAGAGAGTCACAAGAATCCATCTCCCACAGGCCTGAGAGTCGGTCTAGTGCAGTAAGTCGCACAGGCCGCTGATACTGGACTGGGTTCTGTTCCATCCATCAATGAAGACACTTCTGGCATCGTTCCTGTAGTCCATCTGTTGGAATGGCGCAAGGATTTTTACATTCTATGCATGAAGGTAAAACACCGTCCATGTGCAGCAGTGGCCCCAGCCCCCTCAATACTTACCTGAGCCTCATTGCGATCCAGCGATGTGCACGACAGCCTCGGCTGTCCCCAGTCTCTGCCTCCTCATTGGCTGAGACAGCAGTTGGCTCCCTCTGCTGTCAATCACAGCCAGTCAGCCAATGAGGAGAGGGAGGCCAATGAGCTTCACACACGGAGCAGCGGGTGGCCCCATAGCAAGTTGCTTGCTGTGGGGGCACCTGTCAGAAAGGAGGAGCCAGGAGAGCCTGCGGGGGAACCGAGAAGAGTAGGATCCAGGCTGCTCTGTGCACCACTACACTACAGCAGATAAGTACGGCATGTTTGTTATTTTACAAAAAAAAAAAAAAGGAATTGCTTAAAGGCACCCATAGACCTTAGATGACAGTCTCCTAAACCACATGATGGCTACGTTCACACTAGCTTTGTCAGCAGGAGTCAGACAGGTGTTTGGGAAGCGTTTTTAACTGCTCTGCATTTAGACAAGTACACACCAGGGGCGGACTGACCATTTGGAAACTCGGGCACTTCCCGAGGGCTCTAGGTCAGTAGGGGGCCCCATGAGATGCCCCTGGTACCTTTTTCATAGGCTTTTTTGAGTTTGGGCAAGGACACAGGGGCCCCATGATCCCCTATTGCCCGGGGGCCCCATGAGTTGTCAGTCCGCCCCTGCTTGTTGGTATCAGTGGGTGGAATATTGCCCATTGATGGTGTCAGTGAAAGGAACGGTGTCCCATCATTGGTGTTGGCAGAGTAGTGCGCCAAGGGGCAGATAAAGGCTACATCCGGCCTCCAGGCCACAGTTTGGAGACCACTGGGCTAGATGATGCTAGACGTCCTTCAGCCATATAATGAGGTGGGCTCTAACTTCTTGTGGCTTCTAATGCACACTGTAAGAAGCTTGCAGTGTGCAGTGAACTCTGAGTAAGCAATTTCAGCACAAGAGCGGAGTTGGTACAACTGTTCAAGACTGAAGGGAAGGCCGGAGTTCAGCTTCAAGAAGAAAATTCCATTTACTGGAATGACAAAATCTGGCTGCATTCCTGGTCTCCTACCCCCACCATAGCTGACACAGCTGCCAGTACAGTTGATGCCAGGCTGCCCAACCATGCTTTAATGACTGCGGCCAGCTCATGTGTAGCCAAACTCTACCTAGTATGTGCCAATGGTGCCGGTGATCCATTATGTGAAGAGGCACTTGCTTGCAGTGATTTAATAGGGCAAAATTCTCTAAACAGCTTTGTTAAATCTTTCAAGTCGACCATTTGGAAATAAAGACCTGTGTAACAAGCAACAATTGGTGATTAGTGGACGACGACGTTCAGGTTTGCATCATACTTAAGGCTTGGTTTCCACTCTTTCTGGTGGTTGCGGTTGCGGGACAGCGTGTAAAGCGCACCTTTTCCCGCACCCACAGCCAAAGCACGCTGCTCTTTTGTAGATCCGCAGGGCACCCCAACGCATTTGAAAGCAAAGCTTGTTTTCGAGGGCAGGAAATCATAAAAGTCCCAGAAGACTACAGGACCATTCATGAAGTGCAGCGCTGCTTGCGCATGCGCAGTGGGTTCCCGGCTGTGAAGCAGCAAGCTGTCACAGCCAGGTGCCCACACTGAAGATGCCGGCCTCCTGGAATACAGGACGACCGGTGAAACGGGCTGCGGGGGAGACACCGAGGGACAGGTAAGTGGCTGTTTTTTAAAAGTCAGCAGCTACAGTTTTTGTAGCTGCTGACCTTTATTTTTTGACAGGGTGAGTGGAACTCTGCTTTAAGTCCTATTTGCTGGGACACCACTTTGGCTGCCAAGTGCCGGGTGGCTTGTCCACACCCTAAGTGCTGTTCACAAGTCAAAATTAACAAAAAATTGTCCATTGTTGGGGAAGCCAAAATGGCATGAAGCCCCGCCTGAGATCTGCTCCTCTGACATGCTTATCCTCCTTCTTCCCCTTGTAAGAGGAAGGGGCAGGCTGTGAAATGTAAACACTGCACTGTTTACATATGTGATTGTTGTGAATGGTCATCACCAGGGGCGGACTGACAACTCATGGGGCCCTGGGCAATAGGGGATCATGGGGCCCCTGTGTCCTTGCCCAAACTCAAAAAAGCCTATGAAAAAGGTACCAGGGGCATCTCATGGGGCCCCCTACTGACCCCGGGTCCTCGGGCGGTGCCCGAGTTTCCAAATTGCCAGTCCGCCCCTGGTCATCAAAGCGATCACATTGTATAGAACTGCTCATATTGGCTCTGTACACTGTGTCATTGAACAGTTCAGTTCACACAGGCTGCAGGAGGGTGATTTCTGCAGTGCCATTTGTTGGCAAGCTCAATTAACTGCCAGTTCCCACCCAGCTTCTTCTTCAGATAGGGTACCTGTATACCTGTTCTTGAAGGATTTTTTTGTGTTTTGCTTACTTCAGGTCTGTGACCCACTCATGGTGGTCCAGCACAAGGCCCACATTCATAAATAAAGAATGTCCACACAAAGAGCTTCTTCAATGGTTTCTTTTAAGATAATAACTTGGCACATGTCATCTCAACTTCACATCTTCATCAATACAGCGTAGAACACTTCGTTGCCACCAACCCAATCTCCTAAAGTCCAACCATCTTTCCAAATGCTCTTTCATGAGTCCCTCCAGCAGTGGGTCCTCACTTGGAGTATTTTCCCTAGCCTAGGCTCAGTAGGCCTACCACTCTTCTTTGCTACAAACCTACATGATGCAGGTCAGGGGTAGCCAAGTCCCATCCAACTTCTGCCCAGGGCTCCCCTCACACCAGGATATAAAGGGCACCAAACTCCACCCACTCACACCATCAAGGGAGTGGTTTCCCTAAGAGGGTACTACCACCTGCTTGCACATTTACAAATTGTGTCCAGCACACAGGGCTGGGACAAGGGGTAGGCAGGAGGGGCAGCTGCCCTGGGTACAGTGGTACCATGTGAGATGGGGGGGGCATGGAGTTCCTATCTACAAGCCGACAGGAGTAGTGACGGCAGCTTCACTACTCCTGTCAGCTTAGCTCTGGAGGAGACAAGCCAGATCTGAAGAGGAGGAGAGAGTTGGGAAGAGGGATGGGTTGTGCTCTCTCTCCCTTCCAGCTCTTCCTCCTGCCACTGCAGCTCTCCTGGATCTGGATTGCCGGATTGCCAATGTGCAGTGCTTGTTTACCCTCCTCCATCTTCTCCCAGCAAAAAATGTGGGTAGGGTGTGGGTAAGCAAACACCGCACAGTGGCAATCTGACAGCCAGTGGCATCTCTAGTGCTGGGCACTGACACTGCAATCCTATATTCCTGTATACCCAGTTTTTTTGTGCTGCCCTAGGCAACACAAAAATTGGTGCCCCCCCCCTCCCCCTCGCAGAGAGAGCCTGACATTGACCAACAACAAATCTGCCCCCCACCAGAGAGAGCCTTCCACTACCACTTCCCCTCAACACCAGCCACCATCCCCCATAGCAAGAGAGACACTCACCTTCACAGCTCCGGACATCCCCAGGAACAAGAGTTGGGCTGTGCATACACCGTCATGAAACCCGCAGCCTCTCTCAGACCCCACCTGGTCCCCATGCTGCGTGTGTCCCTTCTTCCATCCCTTCTTTCAAGGGGCAGTGCTGCCCCCCCTGAATAATGCTGCCCTAGGCAAATGCCTTGTGGTAAATACACCCCTGTCTATACCTCACCCTATAGTGCTTGAATTTTTTTTTGGGGGGGGGATTTTTGCTGATACATAATGCTCATACATTTTGGGGGGGGGGGTGCTGTTTGGCTTCTTTGCCCTGGGCGCTAGATGACTTTGCCCGGACACTGCCAGCACATCACCATTCAAAAACAAACAGCAGTACATGAATGGTTGAAGCAAATCTATTTCATTATCATGAACTGGCAAATTACAAGTTTGCTTTAATCTAGCATCTCTGGTCCAGGGGCGGACTGACCATTTGGGCACTCGGGCAGTGCCCGAGGGCCCAGGGTCAGTAGGGGGCCCATGAGATGCCCTTAGTACCTCTCATAGGTTTTTTTGGGTGTGGTTTTAAGTGTGGATGAGGACACAGGGGCCCCATGATCCCCTATTGCCCAGGGGCCCCATGAGATGCCCTTAGTACCTTTCATAGGCTTTTTTTAGGTGTGGTTTTAAGCATGGGTGAGGACACAGGGGCCCCATGATCCCCTATTACCCGGGGGCCCCATGAGTTGTCAGTGCACCCCTGCTTAGGTCTGTAAGTACCTGAATTTCAATGTCTAAATATTACTTTCCTCAACACCCTCCCCGCCTGTGCTTTTTCCCTCTGCTGCCAGAAGTCCCAGCTCTCCTCCGTTCACATGAGACAGGATTGCTGCCTGATCAGAGCTAAATTGGAAAATATTGATTGGTAGACCAGTCAGAGCACCTAATTTGGTTCACACTGATGGAATATTCCTTCTCTGACTTTGATCCCCCCCCCCCAGCAATTCAATCTCGGCGGCTGGGAAAGGATTTTTGCAGGTTAGCGGTAGATACAGGCTTAAAAGGAAACGTACTGGGGGAAGGTGATTTAAATCCCTGTTCAACAATTAGGAGACATTTGTTAGAGTGTTTCTGGATCCCCGGAGACCTTTGTAGGGGAGTGGGGGTGTCAGACAGTCATCAGTATAACTACACGGGAATGTTTTAATTAATTATTGGTGTAGTAGAAATTCAATTACAGTGTCAACTTATTGATTGTATAGAATTATGCATTGAGTTTTGTATTTACACCTTGATGTATGTAACTGTGACATGACAACGTTTTCTGATCTGTAGTTTAAACAAACCATCCATAATACATAAGGGGATTTAACGACTTGCCCTCAAGAAGATTTACCCCCCCCTAATGACTAGGCCATTTTTTGCGATACGGCGCTGCGTTACTTTAACTGCCAATTACACGGTCATGCGACGCTGTACACAAGTAGAGCTTTCTTTTGGTGGTATTTGATCACCTGTGCGGTTTTTATTTTTTGCTCTATAAACACAAAAAATCAACAATTTTGAAACAACAATATTTTGGACTGTTTGCTATAAAACATGCCCAATAACAAAATTAGAAAACTAAAATTTCTTCATAAATTTAGGCCAAAATATATCCTGCTACATGTCTTTGGTGAAAAAAAACTCCCAATAAGTGTATATTATTTGGTTTATGTGAAGGTTATAGCATCTACAAATTGGGTTTTATATACTGGAATTTTTCATTTCTTTTTTTTTTTATATACTAGTAATGGCGGTGATCAGCAACTTATAATGGGATTGCGGTGGGCAATCTGACACTAACTGACACTGGGTGGTAATTGACTAACTGCCACTGACATCTCCAGTGACACTAATATAGTGATCGGTGCTAATAAAAAGTACTGACACTGTAGTAATGACACTGGGCAGGAAGGGGTTAACATCTGGGGCGATCACAGGGTTAACAGTGCACTCTTTGGTGCTTGCTGTGTGCTTTTTTTACTAGGGTATGTGCTGCTTTCTATCTCTCTGCTTTCTATCTCTCTGCTTTGCAGAGAGATAGAAAGCAGCACGGCCCTGCTGACAGAAGAGACCTGTCAGCTTCTCCGGCGATCAGCGAGTCCCAGCCATGAATTGCTGGACTCGGTGATTGACATCTCTGGAACAGGGGCGGACTGACCATTTGGAAACTCAGGCACTGCCCGAGGGCCCGGGGTCAGTAGGGGGCCCCATGAGATGCCCCTGGTACCTTTTTCATAGGCTTTTTTGAGTTTGGGCAAGGACACAGGGGCCCCATGATCCCCTATTGCCCGGGGGCCCCATGAGTTGTCAGTCCACCCCTGCTCTGGAAACCAATGACAGCGTTGGTAGGGCAGCGCACGCTCCCTCTACCCAGAAATGCTAGATCACGTACGTGATTTTGCCCTGTAGCTGTGTATCTGCTATAGGGCGGTCCTTAAATGGTTAAATTCTGCCATTGTTTCTGCAAGACCTTCTGTTTTTTTCTCTATTCCTTTGTATGCCACTTTCATAAGTTACTTTAGACCAGTCATTCTCAACCAGGGTTCCTACAGAGGTAGGCAGGGGTTCCTTCAGCTGTGGCTGATTGACCTCCTATCTGATACTAACTGCAGAGTTCTAGAGAAGTCTTTCTCAACCTTTCTCAACACAGAGGAACCCTTGAAATAACTTTCCAGTCTCAGGGAACCCTGCTAAAAATTACAATATCTATGACTCATGATACATTAGTGTGATGATCAGTGGGAAGAATGCTCCTTACACTTGTGGTCATTGGGAAGGATTGCCCCAGTGTCAGTGGGAACTTATCTGAGAGGCAGAAATTTCTGATTGCTTAAGGAACCCCTAGCAACCTTTGGACGAACCCTGATAGAGAAACCCTTTTGCTAGAGGTAATGCAACTTGGCAAAAAGGCAGCTGATCTATCTGGCAAACCCGGTCACGATGGCCAAGTCTTCACTGCCCCATACTGGGAAAACCATTTCATCGCTGCTTGGACTTGATAAGTATATGGAACTTACTTTAAGCAACTCTATACCTGCTTTGCATGTTTCCCAAGGGCTTTGAAAATGATGGCATCTTATATACAAGTCACCAACCTATGGGATGATGACTTGTAATATAGTTGGGCAGTGATTCCACGTACCTGTGGAGAGTTTCTCCTCTTGGATGGATATGTCTAGCTATTAAGTGGAGGATGTGCTATTTTCCTGCAAGTGTGTGAGGGAGGTCTCAAATAGGATATTCCAACTAGCCTCCTCTGGACGGAGTACCCTATGGTGGACATTAGAGGGAGGTGTGGAATATACAGTATAAATGTACATGCATCAACCACCTTCCCCTCTCTGGACTACACTTGAGATCCAGCCCCCCACTCTCTACAAGCTTGGAGGTCCATACATTGTTGTTCTTGAACACTTTGAATCCGGTATTGTAGAGGGGAGCAGGGGCGGACTGACCATTTGGAAACTCGGGCACTGTCTGAGGGCCCGGGGTCAGTAGGGGGCCCCATGAGATGCCCCTGGTAACTTTTTCATAGGCTTTTTTGAGTTTGGGCAAGGACACAGGGGCCCCATGATCCCCTATTACTCGGGGGCCTCATGAGTTGTCAGTGTGCCTCTGCTTTGAACAATGAAAATAAATTAAAAAGCGCTTTTGGTTTGTGGTACTCAGATGCAGGGTAAGCAAATATGCGGCCTCTAAACGGCTAAGCCTTGACACCGAGAGGCCACATATTTGCGTACCCGATGGAAACAAGGCAAAGTCACCGGTGCCTCACAGAAAGCTTCCGAATGCTACTTGCGATTAGGAGCTTTCCAATCGTGACTGCTGTGACAGCCAATCACGGTGATCACATGACCCTAAACCCCGCCCACCTCCCGGCGTCAGAAACCCCTTGAAGGGCCAGGAGGCGTTAGACCCAAAGGGGTTAAAGTGTTACTAAACCCTGCATTCAATATATCTGGTCTCCCACAGTACACAGAACATGGAAATGTAATTATTATAGTAAATATAAACTGCTAAATACCTTTTCTCATCAGTAGTTACAGCGGTCTTGTGACTTCTATCAGTGTCCAGCACAGCACATGTTAGAGCTTGTAGGAGGAGTTTTCATTCTGCTCTAGGAGAATGCAGAACCCCTGACCTCTGTCTGGACAGTGCTGATTACATGCACTCTCCCAAGAAAAAGAAAAACCTCTCTAGCAATAAACACCAAACTGAGCATGTGCAGAGTATCTCCACACAATATTTTTTATCAGGAGAAAAAAGGGGGGCACTGCAAAAAGGGGAGGATCAGAGAAGTCGGGATCAAACAGCATTTTTACACAATGCAGAGGATTAACCCCTTAGGTTCCACAGTGAGTATAACAAGCACGCTTTACTGCATATACAGACTGATTGTACTGTGGTGGGTTTAGTAACACTTTAAGTATTATTAACCTTAATAATATGATATCATAAAATGTATAATAATATAATACTGTATAAAATGAATGTATAAAAAAATAATAATACTGACCATCAAGAACGCAATCCCCAAATTATTATTATATGATTATCTTATGAAATATGGACCTTAGATGAATATAAATTCACAGTAGAAATTTTATATGATGGTAAAATTAACAATTGTCAGATATTAGGATTAGGTAATGAAAGTAAAATATTGCTGTTGTTCATCTATTATTAGTATTATCACTAACATTATTGAAATGAAGAAGAATAATAGTAATAATATTCAATAAGCTCCCAGGATCAGGGCCCTTCTAACCCTCTTGTATTGAACCGTATTGTTGCTGTATTGTCTCCCTTATATTGTAAAGCGCTGAGCAAACTGTTGGCGACATATAAATCCTGTATAATAATAATAATTCGAGCAATAATGATATCATATGCAAACTATGGATGGTTCCGCAGAACAAGCTGATACATATTACACCATCCACATCCACATGTCAGTGAAATCACCCTTGTGCCCTATAGGGCTCTTTAGCGGTACAAAAATTAGAATTGGCTGAAAGTAACAGAAAAAAGGTTAAAAATATGTCATCCTTTCCTTGAGGCAGTGATCTCTCACTCAAATAAATATATGAAAGCATCCACAGTGCTAGTAGATGCGAAAAAAAAATGGAATTAGCTTATCTGAGGCAGGGATTTTGAGACTGTTAGAGGCATACTAAGTATTGTGAATGGCAGCTCAAGGTCTACAGTTGCAAGAAAAAGTATGTGAACCCCTTGGGATTACGTGGAGTTTTGCATGAATTTGGCATAAAATGTGCTCTGAATGTCATCTAAGTCACAACAATAGAAGAACACAGTCTGCTGAACATAATACTACACAAACATTAGATGTTGCCATGGTTTAATTGCACATAACATGTAAACATTCACAGTGCAGGGAGGAAAAAGTATGTGAACCTTTGGACTTAATAACTGGTTGTCCCTCCTTTGGCAGCAATAACCTCAACCAAACGTTTCCAGTAGTTGCAGATCAGACCTGCACAACGATCTGGAGTCATTTTGGACCACTCCTCTTCACAAAACTGTTTTAGTATAGCAATATTCGTGGGATGTCTGGTGTGAATCACTCTCTTAAGGTCATGCCACAGCATTTCAATCGGGTTGAGGTCAGGACTCTGACTGGGCCACTCCAGAAGGTGTATTCTGTACTGTCATTAAGCTAGGGCCTCACATACTTTTTTCTCCCTGCACTGTGAATGTTTACATGTTATGTGCAATTAAACCATGGCAACATCTAATGTTTGTGTAGTATTATGTTCAGCAGACTGTGTTCTTCTATTGTTGTGACTTAGATGACATTCAGAGCACATTTTATGCCCAATTCATGCAAAACTCCACGTAATCACAAGGGGTTCACATACTTTTTCTTGCAACTGTATTAGCACAGGCTGGTGCCTTTCTTATTAAAAACAGAGAGCGGCAACCTGCAAATGTGAGAACCAACACCCCCAACATCTTTAGCTGGCTGTACCCATTCAACCCATGGGTGGCCTTGTTGACACCCTCCACCCAACATCCTTGAAAGGATCCAGGTGGAAAATTGTCAACTGAACAGTTGATGCATCCAATCACATATATGGCCTGCTTTCATCTTCTACTGATCAATGAGACCATGCATTACATTAAAAGACCACTTGGTAAGCTCAGGAGTCAAAGCCAAGCTAAACTTTTCCGGACAAGTGAAGATCTGCATAGAACATCCGCTGCTTATACACTGCTCAGAAAAATGAAAGGAACACATTGAAAACACATCAGATCTCAATGGGGAAAATATCCTTCTGGATATCTATACTGATATGGACTGGGTCAGGTGTTAGGAACATAAGGATTCCCCATCATTTGATGGAAATGAAAATGATCAGCTTACAGAGGACTGAATTCAGACACCCTGAAAATCAAAGTGAAAAAATGATGCAGCAGGCAAGTTCATTTTGCTGAAATTTCATTGCAGCAACTCAAAATGGTCCTCAGTAGTTTGTATGGCCTTCTATGTTTGTAGTGCTTGTATGTATGCCTGACAACGTCGGGGCATGCTCCTGATGAGACAATGGATGGTGTCCTGAGGTATTTCCTCTCAGATCTGGACCAGGGCATCTTTGAGCTGCTGGACAGTCTGAGGTGCAACCTGGCGGCATCGGATGGACCAAAACATGACATCCCAGAGGTGTTCTATTGGATTTAGGTCAGGCTAGCATAAGGGCCAATCAATGGTATCAATTCTTTCAACCTCCAAAACTGCCTGCATACCTTCCCAAATGAGGCCGGGCATTGTCGTGCACCAGGAGGAAACCAGGACCCACTGCACCAGCGTAGGGTCTGACAATGGGTCCAAGGATTTCATCCCAATACCTAATGGTAGTCAGGGTGCCATTATCTAGCCTGTAGAAGTTTATGCGTCCTTCCATGGATATGCCTCCCCAGACCATCACTGACCCACCACCAAAACGGACATGCTGAACAATGTTACAGGCAGCAGAACGTTCTCCACGGCTTCTATAGACACTTTCACGTCTGTCACATGTGCTCAGGGCGAACCTGCTCTCATCGGTGAAAAGCACAGAGTGCCAGTGGTGGACCTGCCAATTCTGGTGTTCAATGGCAAATGGCAATTGAGCTGTATGGTGCAGGACAGTGAGCAAAAGACCCACTACAGGATGTCGGGCCCTCAGACCACCCTCATGAAGTCTGTTTCTGATTGGTCAGAGACATTCACACCAAGGCCTGCTGAAGGTCATTTTGTAGGGCTCTGGCTGTGCTTATCCTGTTCCTCCTTGCACAAAGGAGCAGATACCGATCCTACTGATGGGTTAAGGACCTTCTATGGCCCTGTCCAGCTCTCCTAGAGTAACTGCCTGTCTCCTGGAATCTCATGCATGCTCTTGAGACTGTGGTGGGAGACACAGCAAACCTTCCGGCAATGTAATGTATTGAGTTGGACTGCCTGTGCAACCTCTGTAGGGTCCAGGTATCGTCTCATGCTACCAGTAGTGACACTGACCCTAGCCAAATGCAAAACTAGTGAAAAACAGTCAGAAAGACTGAGTAGGGAAACAAATGTGAGTGGCCGCCACCTGTAAAACCATTCCTGTGTTGGGGGTTGTCTCATTGTTGCCCATCTAGTTCACCTGTTGTTAATTTCATTAACACCAAAGCAGCTGAAACTGATTAACAACCCCCTCTGCTACTTCACTGACCAGATCAATATCCCAGGAGTTTAAATGACTTGATGCTGTACCCTGAATAAAAAGTGTTCCTTTACTTTTTTTGAGCAGTGTATTTCTGCATCTGCTGCTCTCTTTGACATTTCACAGAAGATAACTTTTGCTGATGCATTTTTAATGCATTCTCAATTTGATTTGCTCAGGTTTGTGACTATAACAAAAATGGAAATTGCAGCGCCACACTACTGCTAAGAGGTTCAGATATAAATTTATTCCAATAAAAGTCAGTAACCCACAGCTCCCAACTGTCCCTGATTTCGAGGGGACTGTCCCTCTTTGATCCTCATTTGTCCCTCATTTTGGTCTGAGCTATATAGTTGTATATAAAATGCACTACTTATCTATCAAAAAGTGTTTTACAGTGCTATACTTTTCACCAAATTTCTAAATTGCTGCATTTTAAATTCCAAAAGCCAATATAAAGTAATGGTAGCAATAAAAAAGCACACTTAGTTTAAACAATCTTTTTTTTATACAACTCTCCTTTAAGGGGGCGTGGCAAGGGGTGTGTCCTATACGTACGTACTTTTGCTAATAGGTATCCCTCATTTCCATTTCATAACGTTGGGAGGTATGGTATCCAATGTGTTTCGGGGGTCCAAGAGAGCCCGCTCCTTCTTTAACAGGGAATGATTGACAACAATGTGAATAGACTAGAAATGTCAGCTAAACCAGCTGTTGTCAAGGCCTGTGCTTGCAATCACACTGGAGAAAAAAGAACATTAAAGGTCCTTTTCACTTCTAGTCTATTCATGTTGTTGTCAATCAAGCCCTGATGAAGGGGATGCTCTTGGACCCCCAAAATGCATTGGATACTTTTTGGATTAGCCCCATGACTGTTACTGAAATAAAGTTGTATCTGGGCCTTTTAGCAGTGGTGCTACTCTTTCTATTTCCAGTTTTGTTACATTACACTACAAGCCAAGAAAACTATGGAGATTCCTGGAAACCAGATAATTTTATTTCAACATCAATACTTTAACAGAGATATGTAAAAAGAGGGTGCAGCCCTCTGGTGAGTGCATCTGGTGAGTGCATGATTCAATTAATTTTGATCACCGGAAGACGCACGTTTTGAATCACCGTTTTGTTATTTTTAAGGACTTTTTTTTGCACGATGTTTTGCACATAATAGTCACACATTCTTACATTAGTTGCTATATGTTTATTTATCAGAGGTAATTGTATTATCCTTAGCGCTGCACCCTCTTTTTACATGTTCTTTGTAGGTTTGTTGGTACCTTTTGGCGTACAGCAGCTCCTTATCTAGCGCTCACTTCCATTTTTCTTTGATTTAACAGAGATAACCCAGTGCTATTTCTCTGTTCTCCTAAACAGGTTTGTGAAAGGCTTACTTTAAAGCCCACAGTCAGGTATTTTTGAACAGCATAAGGGATGATACTTACATTTTATGAGAAGAGTCTTTTCTAAAGGTGCCGACAGTTGAAATACAACATCTTCTGAGACTTCCCCCACCCAAACCATACTCACACAGCTGTAATCTTCCACTGCTGTGGGGGTTAACTCAAATGCTGGACTTGTCATAGGCAACAGTGATGACTATGCTCACCCTTCCCCTCCCCTTTCTAAATTCATAGAAGCTGTTCTATAGCTTCCATCAATGAAAGCGCTCTATAAATGGAGAATGGGTGGATGAATGAAAGGTCCACCTTCGCCATTCTTTGACCACTTTTCGTGGAAGCTATAGTACAGGTTCTAGGAATAGAGGAGGGGGCGGAAAGGGTGGGCATGGTCACGGCTCATGACAAGTGCCTATGAGAGGTTCATCACCTGGATGATTATGGCTGTGGGGTTATTGGAGGGCAGAAGACTTCATATTTCAACTAAGACAGTGGCCAAGGCCAACAGCATAAGTTACACTTCCCATTAAATGTAAGTACTGTCCCTTGTGCTGATTTTGTAGATAAAATACATTTATTCCCACTTAGGCTTTAAAGCCATGTGGATTTTCCAAGGAATCCACCAAGAATGATTTTCCATAGTAGGAGATACTGAGACCAGAACCCACGGGCTGTCTTGCTGTTGAAAGTCCAAGGGGATAGAAGACTGTAGTAGATACCTCATCCTACTGGTATGCTCCCTGCTAAAGGGTCAGTTTTGGGTGAACTTACAGTTTAAGGCAACAACTTCTTAACTATTTGCCGAGCATGTGAATTATTGCAGAAGATATTTAAACTTCATCATTCAATGAAACATTTTGTGGTTTTGCTGGAAATTGTTGGCCATAATAAGATGTCATCACCCAGGCAAGATGTGTGTGTAGGACAAAGGTCCATATTTATGTCATATTTATGTGGATTTTGCAAGGAATCCACCAAGGATGATTTTCCTTAGTAGGAGATACTGAGACCAGAACCCATGGGCTGTCTTGCTGTTGAAAGTCCAAGGGGAAAGAAGACTGTAGTAGATACCTCATCCTACTTGCATGCTCTCTGGTAAAGGGTCACTTTTGGGTGAACTTACAGTTTAAGGCAACAACTTCTTAACCATTTGCAGAGCATGTGAATTATTGCAGAAGATATTTAAACTTCATCATTCAATTACATTTTTTGTGGTTTTGTTGGAAATTGTTGGCCGTAATAAGATATCACCCAGGCAAGACGTGTGTGTAGGACAAAGGTCCATATTTATGTCATATTTATGTGGATTTTGCAAGGAATCCACCAAGGATGATTTTCCTTAGTAGGAGATACTGAGACCAGAACCCATGGGCTGTCTTGCTGTTGAAAGTCCAAGGGGAAAGAAGACTGTAGTAGATACCTCATCCTACTGGCATGCTCTCTGGTAAAGGGTCAGTTTTGGGTGAACTTACAGTTTAAGGCAACAACTTCTTAACCATTTGCAGAGCATGTGAATTATTGCAGAAGATATTTAAACTTCATCATTCAATGAAACGTTTTGTGGTTTTGTTGGAAATTGTTGGCCGTAATAGGATATCACCCAGGCAAGACGTGTGTGTAGGACAAAGGTCCGTATTTATGTCATATTTATGTGGATTTTGCAAGGAATCCACCAAGGATGATTTTCCTTAGTAAGAAATACTGAGACCAGAACCCATGGGCTGTCTTGCTGTTGAAAGTCCAAGGGGATAGAAGACTGTAGTAGATACCTCATCCTACTGTCATTCTCTCTGGTAAAGGGTCAGTTTTGGGTAAACTTACAGTTTAAGGCAACAACTTCTTAACCATTTGCAGAGCATGTGAATTATTGCAGAAGATATCTAAACTGCATCATTCAATGAAACTTTTTGTCGTTTTGTTGGAAATTGTTGGCCGTAATAAGATGTCATCACCCAGGAAAGATGTGTGTGTAGGACAAAGGTCCATATTTATGTCATATTTATGTGGATTTTGCAAGGAATCCACCAAGGATGATTTTCCTTAGTAGGAAATACTGAGACCAGAACCCATAGGCTGTCTTGCTGTTGAAAGTCCAAGGGGATAGAAGACTGTAGTAGATACCTCATCCTACTGGCATGCTCCCTGCTAAAGGGTCAGTTTTGGGTGAACTTACAGTTTAAGGCAACAACTTCTTAACCATTTGCAGAGCATGTGAATTATTGCAGAAGATATTTAAATTTCATCATTCAATGAAACTTTTTGTGGTTTTGTTGGAAATTGTTGGCCATAATAAGATGTCATCACCCAGCCAAGATGTGTGTGTAGGACAAAGGTCTATATTTATGTCATATTTATGTGGATTTTGCAAGGAATCCACCAAGGATGATTTCCTTAGTAGGAGATACTGAGACCAGAACCCACGGGCTGTCTTGCTGTTGAAAGTCCAAGGGGATAGAAGACTGCAGTAGATACCTCATCCTACTGGCATGCTTTCTGGTAAAGGGTCAGTTTTGGGTGAACTTACAGTTTAAGGCAACAACTTCTTAACCATTTGCAGAGCATGGAATTATTGCAGAAGATATTTAAACTTCATCATTGAATGAAACGTTTTGTGGTTTTGTTGGAAATTGTTGGCCGTAATAAGATATCACCCAGGCAAGACGTGTGTGTAGGACAAAGGTCCATATTTATGTCATATTTATGTGGATTTTGCAAGGAATCCACCTAGGATGATTTTCCTTAGTAGGAAATACTGAGACCAGAACCCACGGGCTGTCTTGCTGTTGAAAGTCCAAGGGGATAGAAGACTGTAGTAGATACCTCATCCTACTGTCATTCTCTCTGGTAAAGGGTCAGTTTTGGGTAAACTTACAGTTTAAGGCAACAACTTCTTAACCATTTGCAGAGCATGTGAATTATTGCAGAAGATATCTAAACTTCATCATTCAATGAAACTTTTTGTCGTTTTGTTGGAAATTGTTGGCCGTAATAAGATGTCATCACCCAGGAAAGATGTGTGTGTAGGACAAAGGTCCATATTTATGCCAAAGGAAGCAAGTATCTTTTAAAGGTCAGATAGTTAATGACAGAAGTCTATCTTTCTCTTAGGGTCTCTTTATTCCTTTTCCAAGATGATAACACTGCAAAATACATTATTTGTGGGTGTCAGTGATGGTCCTGTGTCAGATGTACTGGTACAAGCCTTTACGAGCCTCACTGTTGTGACTCATATTTTCCCTTCCTCCGAGATAAGATTCTATCTCTATTCATTTCATTTCAATTCTTCAGTCCAGTGAAAAGCAGTATCCTCCTTTTTGATAGAAGTTCAGCGTTTCCAAAGCTGTTATCTTTTAACATATTCTGGCAGCCAACCAAACTGTCACTCCCAAGCCTTGGACATTAAAATATATATGCTGGACTCAAAGGGAAAGCACAGAGGATTTTGTCAGCGTTCAGTCTTTGTGGAAGCCATTGATCCGCAGAACAGAGCGATTTGGATAATTCTGGGGTCCAGGTGTGTTCTCTGTTATCAGCCAGATGAAGAGGCGGGTGAACGAATTAAAAGAGATGGAAAAAAAAACCTTTACCACCAGCCATGGAAAAATCCCTTGGAAAGTGTTTTTTTTTTTTTTTTTTTAAGTTTAGTTATTAAAGGGCAATTCAAGGTCCTACTATACCTTTAAATATGCCAGAAGTGCCAAAGAGCTAGCATTCTGTTATGTATATTTACTTTCAATATTATTGAATTGCATTATTTTATTAGAATTTAGCTATACAAGCAAGAGTACATACCAGGATACCTGATGCATTGAGTGAATACACCAGAACAAACAAATGGGAATACTCCATCAATTAAATATTGCAAGATATAGTACCATTTGAACAATAGCAATTACTGGATACAATAGGTGCTGTCAGTTAATAAAATACCATACATATCATTGATATAGCGGGGTCAGTAATATGTTTTCACATATGACTGATCTTCAGCACCCAGGGGCGTAGAAAAAGGAGGAGATAAGGGGGTCCAACCCCACTGTAGAACATCTCCAGCTCTGCAGCTAACACTAACCTAAAGTGCTGCAGCCACAGCTCCTGTCACAACTTCAGAGCGAGGCTCTCCATATCTCCTGGTCTCATGACCAGGCTGAAGAAAGACTTATTTTCAACTGTACAAATCATTAGTAATACCTCATCTGGAATATGCAGTTCAGTTTTGGGCACCAATTCACAAAAAGAACATTGGGGAACTGGAGAAATTACAGAGAAGGGCAACCAAACTGATAAGAGTCATGGAGGAGATCAGCTATGAGGAAAGATTAGAGGAACTGAATTTATTCTCTCTTGAGAAGAGATTAAGGGGGGATATGATCACCATTTATAATACATAAGGGGGGATATGATCACCATGTATAATACATAAGGGGGATATGATCTCCATGTATAATACATGAGGGGGATATGATCTCCATGTATAATACATAAGAGGGGATATGATCTCCATGTATAATACATAAGGGGGATATGATCTCCATGTATAATACATAAGGGGGGATATGATCTCCATGTATAATACATAAGGGGGGATATGATCTCCATGTATAATACATAAGGGGGGGTATGATCTCCATGTATAATACATAAGGGGGGATATGATCTCCATGTATAATATAAGGGGGGATATGATCACCATGTATAATACATAAGGGGGGATATGATCTCCATGTATAATACATAAGTGGGGATCTGATCTCCATGTATAATACATAAGGGGGGTATGATCTCCATGTATAATACATAAGGGGGGATATGATCTCCATGTATAATACATAAGGGGGGATATGATCTCCATGTATAATACATAAGGGGGATATGATCTCCATGTATAATATAAGGGGGGATATGATCTCCATGTATAATACATAAGGGGGATATGATCTCCATGTATAATACATAAGGGAAGATATGATCTCCATGTATAATACATAAGGGGGATATGATCTCCATGTATAATACATAAGGGGGGATATGATTACCATGTATAATACATAAGGGGGGATATGATCTCCATGTATAATACATAAGGGGGGTATATGATTTCCATGTATAATACATAAGGGGGATATGATCTCCATGTATAATACATAAGGGGGATATGATCTCCATGTATAATACATAAGGGGGGATATGATCTCCATGTATAATACATCAGTGGTTCATATAGTGAACTCGGTGTAGAGCTATTCACCCTGAGGTCATCACAGAGGACAAGGGGGCACTCTTTATGTCTGGAGGAAAAGAAATTTAATCTCCAAACACGGAAAGGTTTCTTCACAGTGAGAGCTGTGAAAATGTGGAATAGACTCCCTCAAGAGTTGGTTCTGGCCAGCTCAGTGGATTGCTTTAAAAAAGACCTGGATTGTTTCTTAGATACACAGAATATAACTGGATACTAACATTTATAGGTAAAGTTGACCCAGGGAATATCTAATTGCCGCTCGGGGGAATAAGAAGGAATTTTTTTCCCTTCAGGAGCAAATTTGATCATGCTTTTCTGGGTTTTTTGCCTTCCTCTGGATCAACTGTGGGTATAGGATTCCTCTTATGCCTAGTTTGACTGTGCATTACACACTTCTGATCCATGTAATCTGTGCATTATGCATGCCTGACCCCCCTGCATTCTGTGCGTTATGCACTCCTGGCCCCTGCGCTCTGTGCATTCAGAACTTCTGACCCCTGCATTATACACTATGCTGTCTATTTCATACACCTGACCTCTGAACTCTATGATATATTGTACAACAGTCGCTAGTTGCTCAGTTTCATACTCAATATTCCAGTGTAGGCTGGTGTAGCATTGCACAAGCAGAAGGAACTAAAAGGAAGAGAGCAAAGGAAAGCATAGGAAAAAGCAGAGGGTCTGACTGAAATGGCTCCAGGACAGCTCAAGAAATGCCCCAGCTCCAATCCAATCAACCTTCACAGAAACAGAAAAAGGGTGTTATGTATATTTTAACTAAATGAAGCTGTAACTAGTTATACGATGTGTTACACACAAGACCTATTTGCTGTTTTTAGTAGCAGCCTTGGGATATAACCAGTACAGACGCAATTGATTTACTTATTCATGTCAGAATTTCTGGTTTTTAAAGAACACTGTCACATAAAAGATGTCTGCTGATGCCCCAGATTTCCATTGGATCATTATTCTTCAACAGAGCAGTGTTTGGTGACGTGGGCAGCAGGATAGGTAAGGATTTCCTCTCTTCTTCATAGTTAGCTGCTTTACTTGAATATTGAGAATGTTGACAGGGTCACTTTGAAGTTCCACAAATTACCCCACTTCCCTTCTACTGAACACATTATTTAACCTCCCTGGAGGTAATCCCGAGTGTAGCTCGGGGTAAAGTTTCAGTACCACACGCGGTAACCCCGAGCTACACTCGGGAATACCATGCAGCGCTGCTCTGCGATCCCTCGATCACTTACCTTGTCCTGCGCCTCCGCGATGTCTCTCCTGCAGTGTCTCCAGCAATGTAATCCGGCGGATGCGGCATCTGTCTTCTGGGTTCCATCCCCTGCGAGCGTTGGGGCGTATGGGGGACGGAACAGCGGGAAATTTGAAAATGACAAAAAGTGACATTCACTAAAATCACTAAAATCCCATAGTAAAACATTACTGTATCAAACCATTTCACATACATTTTGTCCCGAGTGCTTTTTTCCGGCGCCCTGCCTGCATTTTTACTGTTCTTTCTGCCTGGAAACTGAGAAACGTCCATGGCGTCCAAAAGTGTCCCTTTAGGTCAAAAGCGCTTTTAGACCAGCTAGAGAACAGCGATAGTAAATCAGAACCACTTGCAGAATTGAGTGATAATGATTTGTGGGGAAATTCCTCATCAGACACTGAAAACGATTTTGCGACTTTGCTCAGTGATGTGCGAACTTGGCGCTATATTTCACATTTCAGTGTTTTTGGTTTGATCACATTATTGAATATAATTTATTATAATATTTTTTTTTAGGATTATTTATTAAATTATAATTTATGATTTCGTGTTTCAAGTTTTATCCTACTCGGGATGTTTACTAGACTCTTGTTCGGACAGATTTCAGTGAGTTATTCCTAAAAATTACAGGCCTACAATTAAAAAAATACATATTTCCATGAAAAAAAAATGTACCGCTTTGAGCACAGAAATATGGACATAATCAGACCACTAGGGAGGTTAAAGGATTTTGGAGGCTCCATACATAATTCTATGGCTGGCTCCATAGCACGTCATTGCATCCTTTAAAAATAAAATGTAAAAACACTGTGCTACCAAAACACAGCAACACTTGCCCCAGATGTGGCACAACCTCCTACTATATTCCCATATGCCCAATTTTTCAAAAATATCAGAGCTGTGACCCTTAGGCATGATTTACTGACACACATTGTGCAGGCTGGGTCTACTGTTGTCACTGGCAATGTGCGGCTATTGCTGGATTGCCTGCATGTAGACAGAAAAAAGGCTGTAGATCAGCAGCACTGAGATGTGACAATTGATGAGAACAGAATTTTGTTTGGCAGTTGTTTATAATACACAGTGCTTTAGAAAACAAAAAAATCAACCAGTTAGGGTTACGATTAGGCTGCCATGATGGAAACGCGTTAAAACGTGGCCTCCGGGAAGCTCAGTAAACTAACTGGAGTTTGAGAATGTCATCGGTGTGTGGCCCATCTTTCTTTGAAATTGCATGTGATATAGTGCCCGAGCGGACTCCTGACCTTCTGCACCTGTAGTACACAGGAGGTCCTGGAGCGAGGGCACATGCTGAGATTGTCTAACACAACCTTTCTCAACCTTTTCACCGCAGAGGAACCCTTGAAATAATTTTCAGGTCTTGAGAAACCCCTACTAAAACCAATTCAATGTTGGTCAGCAAGAAAAAAAAGCCCCTGACACTGGTGGTCAGTGGGAGGCACATGTCTTCTTCTCATGCTGGTCAGAATTACACCCTTCCAGACACCTATAAAGTTCATGGTTTCCATGTTGTTGACTCTGCCAAATGGCATTAGATCTGGAGCTGTACCTTCAGATGGGAGGTCAACCAGCCTCGGCTCAAGGAACCCCTAACAATCGCTGGAGAACCCTCTGATCATTTATGTCTAGGGGACTCGGTAAATCCTTGTACTTACCTGATCTTCCACTACTGCAGGCTGCTCTGTATTTCCACACTGGTCCCTGCAGTCTCTTCTCCGCTGTGCTCCGGCAGTCTAAGGTCTTCTGGTATCTTGAAAACTTATGTAGAAATCAAAGTCCTTGTCATAGTCCTAGACATAAATGACCAGTTGAATACCAACCCCAGGAGACTTAACAATCCTCCATTGCAGACAGGTCTTTTCCCTCAGGCTCCAGCAATATAAAGTCCTGATTCATCAAGACCAATGTAGGGTCCATAGGTGTTCCAGCAATTGGATGAAAGAATGCCAAGAGACAATCCACTGCTGGAGTATGGAGGAATGTGGTCTCCCAGGGGAGCAGAGTATTGGGTCACTAAAACAAGATTTACTTTACCCTAGACTAAACAGGCATCAAAACTTTGCATTATAGATACAGCCCCGCTGGATGGGAGAATTTCCAGATTTCTCGGGTTTAACCCTCTCAGTATGGGGGCAGCCCTACTGCAAGGGGAAGTGTTACTAAACCAAGGACCCTGCACGATGTCTGGTCTCCCACAGTACACAGAACATGGAAATTAAATTATTATAGTAAATATAAACTGCCAAATACCTTTTCTCATCAGCAGTATATAGCAGTCTTGTGACTTCTGTCAGTGTCCAGCTGAGTGCTGGTTAAAGCTTGTAGGAGGAGTTTTCTTTCTGCTCTGACTGTTTTATGACACTTCATGACCCCTGACCCTCTGTCTGGACTGATTGGCCCTGTGCTGATCCCATGCACTCTCCCAAAAAAAAAAGAAGCTCTCTAGCAATACAAATTAAACTGAGCATGTGCAGAGTAACTCCTAGAGTTCTGTAATATCAGCAGATGGATTGGAGACAGTAGAAGAAGGGGAGGATCAGAGAAGACAGTTTTCTTTCTGCTCTGACTGTTCTATGACACTGCATGACCCCTGACCCTCTGTCTGGACAGTGCTGATTGGCCCTGTGCTGATCACATGCACTCTTCCAAAGAAAAAAAACTCTCTAGCAATACAAACTAAACTGAGCATGTGCAGAGTAACTCCTAGAGCTCTGTAATATCAGCAGATGGATTGGGGACAGTAGAAGAAGGGGAGGAACAGAGAAGACAGATCAAGCAGCCTTTTTTACACAATGCAGAAGATTAACCCCTTAGGTTCCACAGGGAGTATAACAAGCATGCTTTACTGCATATACAGACTGATTGTACTGTTGTGGGTTTAGTCACACTTTAAAGCGGAGTTCCACTCAAAAGTGGAAGCTCTGCTTATTTGCCTCCTCCCCCATATTTGGCACCTTTTGGGGGGGGAGCGGATACCTGTTTTTGACAGGTACCTGCTCCCACCTCCTACTCAGTTTGCTGCAGCGAAGTGAGCAGGACGTTAGGCCCCCTCCTTCTTCCCGCAGTTTCTTGGGAACCTTCACAGGTCCCAGAAGACTGCTGGTCCAATGAGAATGCGCAGCGCAACTCACACATGTACAGGGGAGAATGTCACCAGCACACCAAGCATCACCAATATGGGTCCAAAAGTTTTAATAAGTGATCACATAATTACAGCAAGGCAACGTTTTGGAGTCTCTCAGGACCCTTTCATCAGGCATGCGCAGTGGGCACCCAGATGTGAAGCCGCAAGCTGTCACAGCCTGGTGCCCACAGTTGTGGTGCCGGCACTGGGGAGAGAAGAGGCAGAGAAGGGACGGTGCGGGTGAGCATGTCGCTGGATCCCAGGACAGGTGAGTGTGTGTTTATTAAAAGTCAGCAGCTACAGTTTTTGAATAAACTGACTAAAAATACATTTTTTAATAAACACAAAACTGACTGGAACTCTGCTTTAGGTTTATTGGAGATGGACTTTAAGGACTGTTAAGCCTAATATGTAAAGTGGATTTTTTTTAATTATTTCAGACTTTTCAAATAGCTGATTTCTCTTTGTGCGCCATCTCCCATCCGTTCAATAAGCCTTCTGCCGTTCCACGGGGCCGCATCTGCGCGGGTTGAATTGAGGGATTCCAGTGAAGAGAGAGAGATTAACACTAAGCGGCGCGGCACAGTTGAATGGAAAGGCATTACACAGAGGTGTCTGGCTGTTTAGAGCCACACGGAGTGAGAAATGTAAGATGGGACTCACGCCGCTTCCGAAATTGTACAATGTGCGTATAGAAAAATACTTAAAAGCTGTAATTTCCTTCCGCACTCCTGTGATTGAGCCGCACAGCTCAGCATTCTTCAGAGTTATTGAGAACCCAACATTACCGAGTTCTTATAGGAAGAGCAAGTCTAGGAAGATGTAATACTCAGGATATCAGGGCAGGAGATGCACGGGGGGCAGTTGTTATCCTTGTTAGTGCTAACTGGTGGGTTGAAACGATTTTACAAATAGAATTGTTGAATTAAACAAAAGGTGGACATTTCGGAAAATTTTGCTCAGAAAAGAGGAGGGTTGGGTGCTGGGCCAGCAACCCAATCCTGTAAAATGGTTTACTGCTGCGGAAAATTGAAGTGCAAACCTCATTGCCACAATAACTAATGCTAGGTAAATTCCAATGGTGTTTTATATGCACTAGCTTGGAGATCTCACATTGCTGATTATATTATGTCATTCTCTGGCTGGAACTAATAGAAATAAATATATTTATATATATATATATATATATATATATATATATATTTTAGAATTTTTCAGTGTGCATCCCAGTTTGTTGTGTATGAGGCTGTGTAGCCACAGACCGGCCAGGGTGCCAATGCTGACCCGCGTCCATAGCCAAAAGTGGCTTCAATGGACACGTATGATAGACAGACAGCACATATCAGAACTGGACCACAGAGAAATGGAAGAAGGTGGCCTTGTCTGATGAATCATGTTTTCGTATACGTGGATGGTCAGGTGTATGTGTGTCGCTTAGCTGGGGAATTGATGGCATCAGGATGCAGTATGGGAAGAAGACAATCTGGTAAAGGCAGTGTGAAGCTTTGAGCAATGTTCTGCTGGGAAAGCTTGGATTCCACCATTCATGTAGATGTTACTTGACACATACCACTTACCTAAAACTTGTTGCTGACCAAGTATGACCCTTCATGGCATTGGCATCAGGGGTGCTGGGGTGTGCTGGAGGGTCTGTTGATGTTAGCTGTTGGGAGATCTATTGTTTCTGAGGGTATCTATTGTTGCAAGATGGTCTATTAGTGCTTGGAGGACTTGTGTTTCTGAGTCATCAATTGTTGCTGGGAGGGATTTACTGTTAAGGGAGGGGTCTATTGTAGCTGGCTGCTAGAGGTTCTACTGATGATGGCTGCTGGGAGATCTATTGTTGTCAACGGGGGGGTCTATTGTTGCTGGAGGGAATGTATTGTTGCAGGGAGGGGATCTAATGTTGTTCACTAGCACCAAAAATTATACTTGGTTCTGTATTCTCTTCTAAAAAGAGCAGTACTGGGAGGTGGGTAGGAGGTGTAACCACCAAGGGACAGTGCTCGGAGGTGGGTAGTGAGTGGAGAAACGTGGTGGCTCGGAAGTTGGGAGTACCTGCACCTATTCTCATATATATATATATATATATATATATATATATATATATATATATATATATATATATATACACAATGTTTAGCATAAATCAGTACACCCCTTTTTAAAAATAAGATTTTAATCAATATCTCAATGAACACAAGGACAATCTCCACAATTTTGACAAAACTGAGTCTTATAGAACATTTGTTTAGCTCATTATATGAAACTAAGGTTAATAATATAATTCAGATTACAAAAGCTTCAGTTTTACTCATGTTAGTTGATGCAAAAATGAATACACCCCACAATAAAAACTACTCCATCTAGTATTCTGTATGACCTCCATGATTTGTAAGGACAGCACCAAGTCTTCTAGGCATGCAATGAACAAGTTGGCGACATATGGCAACATAGATCTTTTCCCATTCTTCAAGAATTACCTCTTTTAAAACCTGGATGCTGGATGGGGAGTGATGCTCAACTTGTCTCTTCAGAATTCCTCATGGGTTTTCAATTGGGTTCATACTAGGAGACATACTTGGCCACTGAATCACTTTCACCCTGTTCTTTTGCAGGAATGCAACAGTGGCCTTAGATGTGTGTTTTGGGTCATTGTCATGTTGGAAAAGTTCACGATGACCAAGGGCATGGAGTGATGGTAGCATTTTTTTACACAGCCAATGGTATAGAGAGAGAAAAAGGAAGAGCAAAAGATTGATAGATACTGTAGATAGATAGATAGAAAGAATCAGGGTGGAGGTAACACAGCTTCCTTTTATGTATTCATCTGTTCATCTTTAATGGGAATCTGTTATGAGAGGAAAATGGAGACTGATCTCTCCCAAAAATACTAATTGCCTGACTGTCATACGAACTTCTGACTTTGCTCTGACTTTCCTGATCTTCAAACTTGTGTGATGTCAAGGAATCGAAAGTTATGGAGGCCAATGGATTATCTTAGTAACAAGGCAACTAGCATTTCCAGAAGGACATCATCAACAACTTGTATATGTAATAAGAAGTTTATTTTAACTTCAGAAAAAGAAATAACCCAAAGCAACCAGAATTTGAAAGATGAATTACACCAATCAGTGATAACTTTATGTCCACCCACCTAGTATTGAGTGGGTCCCTCTTTTGCCACCAAAACAGCACGGACATGGCAAGGCATGGACTCCACTAGACCTCTGAAGGTAGGCTGTGGTATCTGGCACCAGGCCGTCATTAGTAGATCCTTTACGTTCTGTAAATTGTGAGGTGGGGGCTTCATGGACTTATTTAATCCAGCACATCCCACAGATTCTTAATGGATTGAGATCTGGAGAATTTAAAGGCCAAGTCAACACTTCAAACTCGTTGTGATCCTCAAACCATTCTTGAACCATTTTTGCTGTGTGTTAGGGCACATTGTCCTACTGAAAGAGGCCAATGCCATCAGAAGAAAACTGTTTCAATGAATGGGTGTACTTGGTCACCAACAAGGTTTAGGTAGGTGGTACGTGTCAAGTAACATCCACATGAATGGCAGGACCCAAGCTTTCCCAGCAGAACATTGCTCAAAGCATCACACTGCCTTCACCGGCTTGCCTTGTTCCCATACTGCATTTTTGGTGCTGTCTCTTCCCTAGCTAAGCAACACACATGCACCTGACCATTTACAAGATGTATAAGAAAACATGATTCATCAAATGAGGCCACCTTCATCCATGTCTCTGTGGTCCAGTTTTGATGTGTGCTGTCTGTCTATCATACGTGCCTATTGCAGGCACTTTTGGCTGTGGACAAGAGTCAGCATCGGCACCCTGACCGGTCTGTGGCTACAAAGCCTCATACACAAAAAACTGGGATGCCTGATTTATTTATTTTTTTTGCTTTCATCACATCAACTTCAGGAACAACATGTTCACTTATTGTCTAATATCTCCCACTGATTTCTAGATG